>NC_073234.2:25757500-25925000 GCF_029281585.2 Gorilla gorilla gorilla | reverse complement strand
TAAGCATCTTAATTCTTTTCTCTCCCTCATCAATATCAACAGCAGTCATTGGGTGTGACAGTGTAATTTATTCAAATATCTAGAAATTGCTGACTGGAGAATGATAGACAATTTCTAAAGAAGGCCTTTGGCTTTATCTTTATTGGTGTGGTAAAGGTAAAATGTTTTCTGGTAATGTGCCTGAGATAGATTGAAAACTAGGTAGGATTTTTAAAATATGAAATATAATTATAATATCAATATAACTTCATTTTTTATTTTTTAAACATCAGAATTTTTCATATAATTAAATTAGGACACATCATAATTAACAGTCAAGTTTAGTTTATATTTAACATATTTTGAGAAAGAGTAGCATTCTAATACTCTATAAAAATATATATACATGTATGTATATACATGTTTATGTGTATATAAATATAATTTTATTTGTTTGTGTATTTCAGATGAAAGCAGCATCATTTCAAGAACTTGGACTGATATAAATAATAAACATGAAGTCCAGGGGTAGGGCTGGCTGTAAACATGTTGCAATAAGATTTTCAGGAACCTAAGTTCTTCCCATAATTGTGATATGGTTGTCACAATTCCGGGCATCACAGCCTGCAAAGAATCTCCAGAGCAGAAAGGGGATCATGTTTTCTTTTGTCTTTTTTCTTTAAAGAAAGAAATGATTTCCTAGAAGTTTGCTGCAGACTTCCTCTGTGTCTCATTGGTAAGAACTGGGCCCCATTCTAATTCCTTAATCAAATCAAGGTGAATTAGATGAATCTGGAAGAGAATGCAATGGATGTTGAAGAATCAGTAAATATGGAAACTACAATAACTCAAATCTATTTAGGTATAAGGAAAGACTAATTTTTTCTAGATAATTAATTCTCCCAGCTCCGTTAATTGAATGATGCTTTGTTCTAAGTCCTGATCTGATGACAAATTTATACTCTTTTTAAAACTGCATACATTATTTAACTAATCACAGAATATAGTTATAGACATAGTATGTATTATGTTTATTTTTTATTTATTTAAATATTTTTTAGAGACAGGATCTCACTCTGTCACTAAGGCTGGAGTGCACTGGCACAGTCATGGCTCACTGCAGCCTAAAACGCCTAGGCTCGAGTGACTCTCCTGCCTCAGCCTCCTGAGCAGCCAGTGCTACAAGCTCACACCACTACACCAGGCTATGTGTTATGGAACATATACTAATTATACAGCATACTTAAAAGGATGAGAAAGTTGGATCTGAAAATAAAAATACAAACACCTTTGGCAGTATGATATGTTTTACAGACTGAAAGTCAACTTTACTCCTCTGGGTTTTGTTTTAGTATAATATTAACATAAAATTGTAGACTCAAAAGTTATTCTTGAGATGGTTTAGTTTAATGTCTCATTACTTACATGAGGAAACTGGAGAAGTTATTTTCTTAAGGCCATACAATTAATTTGTGGCATACCAAGGATTAGAACTGCTTCCTAGATTCAAGTTTAAGGTTCTTTCAGAAAATCTTGAGCTCACTTTGTTTTGTGGAAGGTTGAATATCAAAAGATTATGACTTTTAGGTTGCTCACACTTTCCTAAAATAGCTGGCTTTTACTATACACTTCAGGTTTCAGCGTGGACTTTGTCATCACAGTCTTTAAATACTCATTCTTGGCTTGCTATTGAGAACATATTTATCTCTTTCCTTGCACTCTTAGTTAACTTAGAAAAGGAAATATTTTCATTGATTCAGATTCTTTTTCTTATTTATTTATGGTTTCTGAGGGAGAGAGATTATTTTATGGTTTTGCAGAAGTGTTATTTATATAAATGTAGGTATTAAGTGGAGGTGAAGAAGGATATATTTGGATATAGATATGTACATATATACACATATATGGATTTGAACTAAAGACTATCACTAGCTATTTGACCTTGGGGACTATCAAATATTATATGCTTTGAGGCTCAGTTTTCCTCATCTATAAATTGAAAAAAAAATCATCACTCCGCAGAGTAGTTAGAAATACAAGTGATTCCCAGCTTTGTTAATGTTATTTCTTTAAACTTCCTTTCCTTAAATCCCAGGATTTGTTCATTTTTCCCATTCTCTAAGATTCATGAGATCCAGTTAAATGGATAAGATCAGGAAGTGATGGGGTGTGGTATAAGATAATCTGGCAGATTGCAGACTGTGTTGAATTAGAACATGTATCCTTGCTAAAGGTGACTCAATTCAGTATCATAATATGGTTGTCACTTAGGACTAATACAGTCACTAAATGTTCACATGCAGTTTTCAAGAGAAGATATACATCTGGATATTTGTGTGTAAAACATTAATTTCTAACTTTTGGCAAGCAATTAAATTACCTAAAAGACAGCCTAAAAGTCTAATATAACATGTCTGTACACTGTCACAAACTATTATTTAGCTATGTAGGATCTCTGTTCTAAAACATCACAAAGAGAAGTCTACAAAATCATATTTTCTGATATTCCCTGACAAATGGTTACTTTAATTCACTTTTTCTTGACTATCATGCTTATTACTTATTGAGGTCTCTCCATTCCTTCATGATGAATGTTCCCATTTCAACTGAAGAATTATGCTGTTCGAAAGGATTCTTGCGGTGTTCTTTGACTGCAGCCCTCAGAAATGAGTGAGGAGAGAGTGACATACACAGAGACAAAATTCCCCTTTTCAAAATGAAAGAAAGGAAGAGGTTCAGCTCACAAAAGTAAAGGTAAACTGTTTTTTGTTTATTTTCTTGTTTTCTGAAAATATATTGTCAAGTAAGAAAAAAATGAAATCATAATTATGTTCATATATATTTGATATTGCATATCATTTTTTAAAATTTTATTTTATTATTGTACTTTAAGTTTTAGGGTACATGTGCACAATGTGCAGGTTAGTTACATATGTATACATGTGCCATGCTGGTGTGCTGCACCCATTAACTCGTCATTTAGCATTAGGTATATCTCCTAATGCTATCCCTCCACCCTCCCCCCACCCCACAACAGTCCCCAGAGTGTGATGTTCCCCTTCCTGTGTCCATGTGTTCTCATTGTTCAATTCCCACCTATGAGTGAGAACATGCGGTGTTTGGTTTTTTGTCCTTGCGAGAGTTTACTGAGAATGATGATTTCCAATTTCATCTATGTCCCTACAAAGGACATGAACTCTTCATTTTTTATGGCTGCATAGTATTCTATGGTGTATATGTGCCACATTTTCCTAATCCAGTCTATCATTGTTGGACATTTGGGTTGGTTCCAAGTCTTTGCTATTGTGAATAGTGCCCCAATAAACATACGTGTGCATGTGTCTTTATAGCAGCATGATTTATAGTCCTTTGGGTATATACCCAGTAATGGGATGGCTGGGTCAAATTGTATTTCTAGTTCTAGATCCCTGAGGCATTGCCACACTGACTTCCACAATGGTTGAACTAGTTTACAGTCCCACCAACAGTGTAAAAGTGTTCCTATTTCTCCACATCCTCTCCAGCACCTGTTGTTTCCTGACTTTTTAATGATTGCCATTCTAACTGGTGTGAGATGGTATCTCATTGTGGTTTTGATTTGCATTTCTCTGATGGCCAGTGATGGTGAGCATTTTTTCATGTGTTTTTTGGCTGCATAAATGTCTTCTTTTGAGAAGTGTCTGTTCATGTCCTTCGCCCACTTTTTGATGGGGTTGTTTGTTTTTTTCCTGTAAATTTGTTTGAGTTCATTGTAGATTCTGGATATTAGCCCTTTCTCAGATGAGTAGATTGCAAAAATTTTCTCCCATTTTGTAGGTTGCCTGTTCACTCTGATGGTAGTTTATTTTGCTGTGCAGAAGCTCTTGAGTTTAATGAGATCCCATTTGTCAATTTTGGCTTTTGTTGCCATTGCTTTTGGTGTTTTAGACATGAAGTCCTTGCCCATGCCTATGTCCTGAATGGTAATGCCTAGGTTTTCTTCTAGGTTTTTTATGGTTTTAGGTCTAACGTTTAAGTTTTTAATCTGTCTTGACTTAATTTTTGTATAAGGTGTAAGGAAGGGATCCAGTTTCAGCTTTCTACATATGGCTAGCCAGTTTTCCCAGCACCATTTATTAAATAGGGAATCCTTTCCCCATTGCTTGATTTTCTCAGGTTTGTCAAAGATCAGATAGTTGTAGATAAGTGGCGTTATTTCTGAGGGCTCTGTTCTGTTCCATTGATCTATATCTCTGCTTTGGTACCAGTACCATGCTGTTTTGGTTACTGTAGCCTTGTAGTACAGTTTGAAGTCAGGTAGCATGATGCCTCCAGCTTTGTTCTTTTGGCTTAGGATTGACTTGGCGATGTGGGCTCTTTTTTGGTTCCATATGAACTTTAAAGTAGTTTTTTCCAATTCTGTGAAGAAAGTCATTGGTAGCTTGATGGGGATGGCATTGAATCTATAAATTACCTTGGGCAGTATGGCCATTTTTACGATATGATCCTTCCTACCCATGAGCATAGAATGTTCTTCCATTTGTTTGTATCCTCTTTTATTTCACTGAGCAGTGGTTTGTAGTTCTCCTTGAAGAGGTCCTTCACGTCCCTTGTAAGTTGGATTCCTAGGTATTTTATTCTCTTTGAAGCAATTCAAATGAGAGTTCACTCATGATTTGGCTCTCTGTTTGTCTGTTATTGGTGTATAAGAATGCTTGTGATTTTCGTACATTGATTTTGTATCCTGAGACTTTGCTGAAGTTGCTCATCAGCTTAAGGAGATTTTGGGCTGAGAAATATTAACTTTAAATGTAAATGGGCTAAATGCTCCAATGAAAAGACACAGACTGGCAAATTGGATAAAGAGTCAAGACCTATCAGTGTGCTGTATTCAGGAAACCCATCTCACGTGCAGAGACACACATAGGCTCAAAATAAAAGGATGGAGGAAGATCTACCAAGCAAATGGAAAACAAAAAAAGGCAGGGGTTGCAATCCTAGTCTCTGATAAAACAGACTTTAAACCAACAAAGATCAAAAGAGACAAAGAAGGCCATTACATAATGGTAAAGGGATCAATTCAACAAGAAGAGCTAACTATCCTAAATATATATGCACCCAATACAGGAGTACCCAGATTCATAAAGCAAGTCCTGAGTGACCTACAAAGAGACTTAGACTCCCACACAATAATAATGGGAGACTTTAACACCCCACTGTCAACATTAGACAGATCAATGAGACAGAAAGTTAACAAGCATACCCAGGAATTGAACTCAGCTCTGCACCAAGTGGACCTCATAGACATCTACAGAACTCTCCACCCCAAATCAACAGAATATACATTTTTTTTCAGCACCACACCACACCTGTTCCAAAATTGACCACATAGTTGGAAGTAAAGCTCTCCTCAGCAAATGTAAAAGAACAGAAATTATAACAAACTGTCTCTCAGACCACAGTGCAATTAAACTAGGACTCAGGATTAAGAAACTCACTTAAAACTGCTCAACTACATGGAAACTGAACAACCTGCTCCTGAATGACTACTGGGTACATAACGAAATGAAGGCAGAAATAAAGATGTTCTTTGAAACCAACAAGAACAAAGACACAACATACCAGAATCTCTGGGACACATTCAAAGCAGTGTGTACAGGGAAATTTATAGCACTAAATGCCCACAAGAGAAAGCAGGAAAGGTCCAAAATTGACAACCTAACATCACAATTAAAAGAACTAGAAAAGCAAGAGCAAACACATTCAAAAGCTAGCAGAAGGCAAGAAATAACTAAAATCAGAGCAGAACTGAAGGAAATAGAGGTACAAAAAACCCTTCAAAAAATTAATGAATCCAGGAGCTGGTTTTTTGAAAGGGTCAACAAAATTGATAGACTGCTAGCAAGACTAATAAAGAAGAAAAGAGAGAAGAATCAAATAGACACAATAAAAAATGATAAAGGGGATATCACCACCAATCCCACAGAAATACAAACTACCATCAGAGAATACTACAAACACCTCTACGCAAATAAACTAGAAAATCTAGAAAAAATGGATAAATTCCTGGACACATACACCCTCCCAAGACTAAACCAGGAAGAAGTTGAATCTCTGAATAGACCAATAACAGGCTCTGAAATTGTGGCAATAATCAATAGCTTACCAACCAAAAAGAGTCCAGGACCAGATGGATTCATAGCCGAATTCTACCAGAGATGCAAGGAGGAACTGGTACCATTCCTTCTGAAACTATTCCAATCAATAGAAAAAGAGGGAATCCTCCCTAACTCATTTTATGAGGCCAGCATCACCCTGATACCAAAGCCGGGCAGAGACACAACCAAAAAAGAGAATTTTTGACCAATATCCTTGATGAACATTGATGCAAAAATCCTCAATAAAATACTGGCAAACCGAATCCAGCAGCACATCAAAAAGCTTATCCACCATGATCAAGTGGGCTTCATCCCTGGGATGCAAGGCTGGTTCAATATACGCAAATCAATAAATGTAATCCAGCATATAAACAGAACCAAAGACAAAAACCACATGATTATCTCAATAGATGCAGAAAAGGCCTTTGACAACATTCAGCAACTCTTCATGCTAAAAACTCTCAATAAATTAGGTATTGATGGGACGTATTTCAAAATAATAAGAGCTATCTATGACAAACCCACAGCCAATATCATTCTGAATGGGCAAAAACTGGAAGCATTCCCTTTGAAAACTGGCACAAGACAGAGATGCCCTCTCTCACCACTCCTATTCAACATAGTGTTGGAAGTTCTGGCCAGGGCAATTAGGCAGGAGAAGGAAATAAAGGGTATTCAATTAGGAAAAGAGGAAGTCAAATTGTCCCTGTTTGCGTATCTCCTTCTTTACATATTGAGAGGTATATTTATGTGTAATATTTTATGAGATTTGTGATCAGCATAAATAGTGATTTTAATCTTAAACTCTACAATAAATATTCATTTTGCTCTAATTCTGAGGGCTTTGTCATGCTCACTATATATTCTGCCTTTTGATTTTGTATAGACTTTTTATGGCATACTGTTGCAGTAACCCTGGGAGTTGCTGGCTGGCATTTGCAGGCTTATGATATATGCATGAGTATCAGCTACACATATTTCATATGATAGCAATAAGACAGGATGAAAAATGAGATACTATAACTGTGGAACCTCTACGAAACTTTGTAAACTATAAAGTTCTAGAGACATGTTAGCAATCATAATGGTACTGATGATATTGATGAAAATGATTTTATTATGTTGTTATCATTTAGTTTTTGTTTATCATTTAGCCACACAAAAGAGCATATAGCTGTGATTACACAAAAATTTCACTGATAAACTACACTTTACTTATCAGTGAAATTTTAAAAATAAAATTTTAAAATAATTTATTTTAATAAAATTTAAAAATATGTTAGTGTATATATATACTAACACCTATTTTACATATGTATACTAACACTTATTTTATACTAAAAATAAGCTAATATATATATACTAGTATAAATTAGTATGTATGTAGTATGTATATAATATACACACACATAGTGTACTCATGTATACACACACATATGTATACATGTAGTATACTAGTATAAGTTAGTATGTGTGTGTATATGTATATTATATATAAAATAACACTAACTTTTTTTGTGTGTAAAATGGGGTTTGCATATGACCAGTGAATTGGGAGAATCTTTGATTATTACATTTTTATCTTACTGAAATACTGCTTAAATCACAAAGAGAATAAATTTGATGTCCTTTCTATACAAATAAAATGTTACTAGAGTTATAGAGTGAAGAACATGAATAAAGGACAGATTTGGGTATTATAATTGCCAACAATTCCTGGGTAATAAACTGAAATATACCAATTTTGATATATTTCACAGCAGTTTTTACAAAACTGTACTCTACACTTTCTTTCAGTATCTTTATTCTGATTATTATTAATTATTTGGTTCATTCATTCAACAAACAACTTTGGGTATCTTCTATAGGTCAGGAACTATATATGGCACCGATGATATAGAAATTTTTTTAAATTATCAGCTTTCAATGAGCTCAGTTGAAAGGAGAAGTTTTTTTTAAGTGAAGCAGATTGAAATATAAAATACTGCTAGTGCTGTAATCGTACCATGAAAGGATCAGATGAATGTCATATAACATCTTGAGGTCATAAAAGCTTCCCTGTAGATCATAATTGATGTGAAGTAGAGGACAAGCAGGAATTGGGGGGCTGAAGGTAAACAAGACTAACGTAGATGGAGTGAAGAATATGAAAAAAGGGCAGATTTAGGTATTATAATTGCAAATAGTTCTTGGGTAATAAAAAATGTGGCTAGAAATTGATTTGGACAGGTATGAAGCTTCATGAGGGTCTTTTGCACTATGTTAAAAATTTTTAGATTTCCCCTAAAGGCAAAGAAAACGATTAGATGATTTTAAGTGAAGGACCAATATGACTCATGTTACATGAGCAGATATGGATTTTAGAGAGGTCAATCTGAGTAGCCCAGAAAGTGGGTGGGGGGATGTAAAGGAAATTGTTTTAGGAGTCAAGGTTAGTGACAATGACTGTCTAAACTGGCATCATGAAAAAAAGCAATGATGGGTAGGAAACCTATATGAGAAATATTTACAACGTAGAATTGCAGGAATCTGCATTGGATTCAGTGGTTGAGGGAGAGGAGGAAATCCGTAATTTCATATCATATCAGCCTTCACACCTTGATGGATATAATTCTATTAAATGTTATAGAAAACACAAGAAGAACATTAAACTATGTTTGTTGTGATAATGGTGATGATTTAGGTGCTTTGTGGTATATCACTGGAGACAACCAGAAAGAATTGGTCTGTGTCTCCAGAGTGAGCTTTTAGTAACAGACATAGACCATTGGCATGTATATGGAAGGATTAAATGTCTGAGATCAAGAGAGATACGTAGACTGGATATATAAATTGTGGAATTATCAATTAATATAATAAGTATTTGAAAACATTGTAAGGAAAGGAGAGCCAGATGACAAAAAAAGCTTTGTAACATCAGGGAGTATTATATTATGTTAGAAGAGAAGGGGTCAGAATGATGATCTTTAGGATAAGTCAACATTTAGAAATAAAATATGAGTAAATAGCAAAAAAAATGATATTTTGATGAGACAAGTAGGAGGGAACCCAATATAGTAGAGTATCTGGGAGAGTAAGCTGTGGTGAAAGTAGATTGCAATGGCTAAAACCTATTGGCCAATTAGGAAACAGAGACACTGAGTACAAAAAAATTATTTTTTAAATTATGGCTAAGAAAAAAAATTTACCAAGCATTGAAAGTATGTAGAGCTACATGATTCTTCTTCTTCTTTTATTTATTTATCTTTTTTGAGATGGAGTCTCGCTCTGTCACCCAGGCTGGAGTGCCATGGGACTATCTCAGCTTACTGCAACCTCCACCTCCCAGGTTCAAGTGATTCTCCTGTCTCAGCCTCCCAAGTAGTTGGGACTACAGGCATACGCCACCATGCCCAGCTAATTTTTGTATTTTTAGTAGAGATGGGGTTTCACCATGTTGGTCAGGCTGGTCTTGAACTCCTGACCTCAAATGATCCACCCGCCTCAGCCTCCCAAATTGCTGGGATTACAGGCGTGAGCCACTGTGCCCAGCCTTATATGATTCTTATATGTTATTAAAGGAAATATAAATTGATACAACCACTTTGGGAAACAGTTTGATTTTATCTTCTAAAGCTGAACATGGCTCAGGAATTCTAACTACATATCCAAGAGAAATATTTGCATAAGTACAACAATGCAAATTTACAGGAATATTTACAGCAGTGCTGTTAACAATTTGAAACATCTCGAAACTATCCAAATAACCATTAATGGGATAATGATTGCAAATCCTCCAACAAATACACAGGGACCCATCCATCTATTTCAGAAAAAAATTTCTCTTCCCACTGAACAAGTCTGAAACTCCCACCCCAGTGTTGATTTCAGCCCTAGTATAAACAAGCAAGAAGGTGAGGGGATTTATGCCTGATAGCCACTAGTTTTATGTGAAGTAGCAGAGGAGGGGTAGGATAATATTTACCTAAATTATCTACTTCACCTCCTTGATTCTCCCAGAGGAGCATGACAATATGAGGTGAAAATAAAAACCAAATTTTCTGTACAATGTCATACAATTTTATAAAGTTAAAACATTAAAAACAAAAAATAATTTTAAGGAATAACAAAGCAATAAAGTACGTATAAAATAAATCAAGGGAATTCATCACATAGGATTCGGTATGATAGTTACATTTTTGAATGAGGTAGGAGGACGGGAAGGAGTGAAACATACAAGTAGATAAATGTAATGGTTATGGTCCTAGCTATAGTTTTGGGTTACAACTAACAAAGTGAGTAACTAAATAAATAAATAGAAGTTCCTGCAGCAATGATAAAAGCGTCTTATGAATGAAATATTGTGAATAATCCTATCGGGCACCTCAAGGTCTAAAAATTAAAAAGAGACAACTCTGTTTTAAAGAGCAGGAAAAAGAAATAATAGAAATCTGGGAAGCAGGAGTGGCTTGAGATTATTATATACAAGAGAAGAGAAACATTGGAGGGAAAATGTTAGAGGAAAAATGATAATAGAAGTGGAATAGCTAGAGATGATGATTCTTTAGGACATAACAGGGGGTGAAATCCACACTAGGGATGGAAATTTTGGAGTTTTTCAGTGGGAAGATAAATTTTTTTTCTGAGATAGATGGATGGGTACCAGTGTATTTGTTGGAGGACAAGCAAGAAGATGAGGGAAATTATGCCTGATGGTCACTATTTCTATGTCAAGTAGCAGATGAGGGCATTTTCTGAAAAGGACAGTCAAGGAGGTCCAGTAGATAATTTAGAAAAATATTAAATAATAGAAATATCTGTTGAATTGAGACAAAGGAGTGATACAATAAGTAGGTTGTATACTGTTGAGGGGCTAAATGATTATAAAAACCATCAATTTGGAGCTGCATTAATCTGCATCTGTACATGTTTGTGATTTTTTTGCCAGCTGGCCTTCAGATGCTCTTGTGAAGATGGTGAGTGATAGAATGTTCCAGAGCTGACTGTTTTTAGATGACAAATATTCATTGCATAAAGACTATGGTGCAAGATTGTTAGATGTCCTGCCAAAATTATAAAGTGCTGCACTATGTGGACTTGAGTGGGCGATAAGGAAAGGAGAAGATAATTGATTAATTATAAGGAAATAGCAGTTTTTAGAAACCAGATGTCTTTCATTTGTCTTTTAATTTCAGGTCTAGAATATAGATATTGGAGTGGATTGCTGAATGGAACAATAGCTCCGTTTGTTATAATTGGGAACGTTAAGAGATTATGCAATTGATTTTGGTTTATTTTTACAAATAGAATCGAATTTGAATGAACAATGGTGAATAGAGGCAGAATTGTAAATAAAAACTCTTTGTGTAGGAAATCTCTGATGAATTTTTTTTTAACAGAGCCATAGACTGTGCTTTTACATTTTTTATTCTTGACTTTTTGGAATAAATTGCTATTTCTTTCAAGGAATCTTAACTTTCCTTTTGCACATTAGAAGTAGCTGTATAAGCTCTTTCCTCATGTGCTTTCAATGAATCCATTATAAACTTAAACAGAGACAAATCCCTTTAAATGCAAATATTAATCACAACCTTGAAATAATTGTTTGAAGATAGATGGAGTAAAAGCCAGCTAAATTCTTTAAATTTCCAGTTTATATCTTTTGTTTTATAAATAATTACTGTTTTATATACTGAAAAATATAATTTATAAATGGTTTTATTTAAAAATTCATTTTATGTTCTGACACTTCAAAATATTTTATGTTTTTCCCAGACTGTACTTCCACTTCATCAACATCATTCACTTTGTTCTTTAGAATTTCAGTAAATGCCAGGTGCGGTAGCTCATGCCTGTAATCCCAGCACTTGAAGAGGTTAATTCAGGTAGATCACTTGAGCCCAGGAGTTTGAGACCAGCCTGGGCAACATGGTGAAACCTCATCTATTCAATAAAAATAATTCAGTAAATGATGATAATGAAATGATCTTCCATTAAACCCATTCATGAGATTAACTTTATAATATAAAGTTTTGCAGAGCTCCTTTAAATGTAAAACACAAGATATAGAAGAGAAAAAAGAAAAAAAACCTTCTTTCTAGAGTTAAAGATCACTCCATTTTACCATCTAGTACAAATATGTACTGAGTACTTAAGCTAATAGCAAACAGATTTTTTTTCCATAGAATTAAACCCTTCTGCACCATTTCAGTAAAACTTTACATTGATCTTTGGCAGGGCTTTTAATTTTGCTTTTTCTCATCAAATCTATTTTCTATATTATATTTAATTGAACACTTGATTTCACTGAAGAAGACCCTATTGTCATATTGATTTGAGTAATTTTACTTCCTTGTGTAAGTAAATTTTACTTGCTTGTGAATAAGTTTGCCCAATATAGAACTCTTAGGATTAATATAATTGCCATATATTCACTTTGGTAGATTTCTTCCTGCAGGAAGAACTTCTCCATATTGGTGCAGTTTGTTTATACTTGAGAAGTCAAGATTTCCCAATGTAATCCTAACAGTGGCCTTGGGTCTGTCAGAGGCTGTCTGGCTCAACAGTATTTTTCCCTGAAGAATTTGGTAGAAGAGCTATGTCCAACATACAGACTTTTGGCACACAGGGGAATGCTATTTTCTGGTAATTCATTCTGAAGTAAGCAATGAAGTACGTAAAGTGTACATGTCTCTAAATGGTCTTGGGGATGGAGTGTGGGTGGTTGTTTTTGTTTTCAAGAAAAAGGCTGTGCCTCCTGTCAAGGAAAATTGTCCTGCTATGGAGAAAAGTGTTACTATTTTTCAAAAGAAGAGAAAACTTGGAATGAGAGTAAGAAGTCATGCCAAGATCTGAGTTCTAGTCTCATTAAGATTGATGACAAAGAGGAGCAGGTATGTTTATTTTATTAACCCCGAGTAAGTGCTTTATGAGAAGTGTGTGTGTCCTGAGTTAGGATAATTGTTTGGGCTTTCCTCTCATCTTATTTGACCCATTTGGTGGAGGTACCTTTAGTACTGGTGCACATTTACCTTTTACCTGCAGAGGAAGGGGAGTAGGTATTAAAAAGACCTGGAAGCACTATTAATTTTAAACAAGAATAATAGCCCTGATGTCCTTTCATTGTATGTGTTACATCTTCATATTTTAGTATACATCAGACTATTCAATATTTAGCCTATCAGTGCTAATGTAGGACAAAAGATAAACTGCCTTGGATGATATGAGTAGTCGAAAAGAGATGACTTACTGTATTAAGCTCACTTCTTTCACCATCAATATTTGAGAAAGATCAAATTTCTAAGGGAAGATGATCTCTTACTGTCATGTCCATGGAAAAAAATAGGATGAAAACAATGAAGAATGCAAATAACAATGAAAAATACACATTGTTCTTTATGTGCCCATAAAATCTATGTGTGACTTTCATGCTTTAAATATAAATTTATTTATAATTAATTTACTAATAAATTAATATACTTCTCTTGGATGTATGCATGCATGATCAAAATTTTTTGGAAATTAATGGTGATGAGTGATATTTATCTGATTAAGATTTTTTTATTGCTATCAAAATGAACCATAAATCTATATAACTACGAATATGGTGGTTCTTATTCAAGTGATATTTCAAGTAATGTGGGAAAGGACAATTTATTTCATGAAAATTGGTTGTGCAATTTGGATAGTTATGGAGGCATAGTATACATTCCTTTTATACTATATACCAAATATACTAGAAAGCATAAAAATTGGATGAGAATTAGAAACTATAAAAATTTTTGAATAAAATATAATTGAAGTCGTGATCTGAAAGTGTTTTTAAAGCTAAAATTATGGTAAATATTTTAAAAATTTGTGATGGTTTAAAATTAAAACTCTAACTCTGGCAAAAATTGATGATTTTTCAGAAGAAAGGTAAGATTGTTGGAAATATATTTGCAAGCCATCTGACAGTAAGATAATACTCTTAATATTTAAGTGTGTCTATATATTACCTCAGTTAAAAAAATGAAGACCTCAAGGTGGCATATAGATAGAATGCTAGAAAAATACTGTGGAGGAATAGGCAGAATTAAAGAATAATATTCTAACAATAAGAATCTTGATAAAAATCTCACAGTAATGCAATAGTTAATCTTTCTTTAAATATTTAACAGGACAAAATAACAATAGATATAGAGAAATAATAGAGCACTAAGTAGCAGACAGGCTGCCCACTGCAAGAATGCCACTTTCTAAAAGACAATTAATTTGCTCCTCAACACTCAACATAAAATGGAGAAACAAAGAAGATAAGTATTGTATTAATATTACCCTCACATAAATATTAGATTTTTTGAAGGAGGTCAGATTTTATCTGACTGTTCTCATGTGCTTTAACATATAAGAGATTTTAACAACTTTTCCAAGAATGTATATACATATATGTACACGCAAGTTTTTATACTTAAATCCTGTATATGAAGAATTTTTTTTCTATGAGTCTATGGTTTCATAACTTTAAAAAGCAGAAAAATTTTAATTTGCCCTACACTAACAAAAGAAAAAATTTGATTATTCACATTTATTCCCTTAAGCTAATAAGGGAATATATTTTAATGTTATATATGGAGATTAATATTACTTTAGGTCAGCAGTAGAACCCAGGGATGTATAATCACAATGCCGTCTTCAGGGCTGGTTAAAGTTTGAATTACTTTATCAGAAGAACATGATAGAAAATATATTTTCTTTTTTTTTTTTTTTTTTTGCTTTCTAACATCTTTTACTTATTGACTTTTTGAAACATCCAAAAATTAGTAATATTATAATCTGTGTCACAATCATATAACAGTTAAGAAAAAACATAAAATGAAGGCCTAGAAGGATCTTTGTTACTCATCTAGAATTATTTGGTATAACAGTATTTTCCAATGGAGGAAGACTATTGGATTTCAGGCATAAAACAATACAGAAAAAAATCTCAAGGCATCACAGGGAGAGGGAGATGACTTCTGACTCTGGTTTCCCATGTTTCAGGCCAGGAAGAGCAAGGGGAGAAAATTATTTGCCCATGGGAACAAGTAATCATGCTCTAAAGGACAATTTCATTTGAACCCATTCATGCATCCTTTTCATGCAATTCGAACCCATTCATTGCATCCTTTTCATGCAAAATTTCAAAGATAAAGCAACATAAAATATGGGGCCAAAGAAAAGGGAGAAGGTCTTCAAGGATAATTTGTGCCTTTAAGTTTTTACTGGTACAACAGTCCTTCAGCCTGGAGGTACTCAAAGACGAATCATGAAAAACAAAAAAAACTTTATTTCGAACAGGTTCAGTGATATATGTGTGTGCTACAGCAAAGGCTGGTTGTGGCAAAGTTTCATTTCAAACTGCATGATGTGGGCTAGGCAAGGTGGCTCACGCCTGTAATCCCAGCACTTTGTGAGGCCGAGGTGGGCTGATCACCCTGAGGTCAGGAGAGACTGGCCTGGCCAACATGCCGAAACCCCGTCTCTACTAATAATACAAAAATTAGCCCGGTGTGGTGGCACACACCTGTAATCTCAGCTACTTGGGGGGCTGAGGCAGGAGAATCGCTTGAACCTGGGAGGCAGAGGTTGCAGATCATGCCACTACATGCCAGCCTAGGTGACAGAGCCAGACTCAAAAACAAAACAAAATAAACAAACAAAAAAACTGCATAATGTATAATTTTGACATTATGTGGGAATGCTTAACTTCTGCCAAAATGTAGATTCAATCCAACATTATGCCAATTTTTATATTAATTGTAGTCCCTAAGTTTTCATAACCAAAAAAAAAGAGAGAATAACCTTACAGTTACCTACTAAGGTAACAAACTGTGAAATCAATTCCCCAATATCGCTTTGAAAATAAACCCCTTTGTTGTTAAAGAGAAATTCCAACTTCCAGCTCCATCCGAATGTATTATTTAACCGGTATTCTTCAGTCATCATCTACTGTTGGCTTGATTGTCACTCCTCTTCTTATCTGACCCCAACCAATTAAACGCCAGTGTTTTTCAACTCTTCGGCTTAGGGCAATTTTTTCTCCCACCTCTGTGCACACTGGATTGGTCAAAACAATTTTACCCAAATCGGCCTTGACAGCACTAACTCTCCCTCCTGTCGACAGGGATCCTATGTTCACCATGAGCACTTCATTCTTAGACAGCTTTTGAACCTTTGCTGCTTTCTTGTCTCCTTCAGTGCGTACACCTAGAAGCCGTCTAAGCAGGAAATAGGAAATTTCCAATTCTGTGAATATCTCAGGTAAAGCTCCGACTGCACCAAGTATTTGCCCCACCATTCTGTCAGCCCGGCACAAAGTGGGGTCAATTTTTGTTCCCACTCCAATAAGACCGCCTGGAGCAGCATATTGCAGATCATTATGCTCCGCAAAAAGTGAAACAATTTTGGAAAAGATTGGTTTACACATGAGTTTTCCTTCAGTATCTTTGGAAACAATACCAGGTCTTACTTCTGTCTCCTGGCCCACCTTTAATACTCCTTTTAGGATACTACCACCAGCTACACCTCCCTTAAGGTCATCAACTTCACAGCCAGGTTTGTTGACATCAAAAGATCTAATAACAATAAGCCGGGGCTCTGAAGTAAAGTCTCTTGGGGGTACTGGAATTTTCTTTACTATGTACTCACAAACAACTTCAATATTGTATTTCAGCTGAGCCGAAATTGGAATAATGGGAGCTCCCTCTGCTACTGTACCTTGGACAAATGCAAGGATCTGCTCGTATTGTTCTTTAGCCTGCCTTTCTTTTACCAAATCAATTTTATTTTGTAGAATCAAAATATGCTTCAGTTTCATGATCTCTATAGCAGCCAGGTGTTCAGATGTCTGAGGCTGAGGGCAAGATTCATTACCAGCTATCAACAGAAGAGCTGCATCCATCACTGCTGCACCGTTCAGCATAGTAGCCATCAAAATATCGTGGCCAGGACAGTCAACAAAGGAAACATGTCTGACTAATCTGAAGTTCCCTTTGGTCCCTGGAATGTCTGTAGGAAACTCATCAGGTGTACTGCTCCCACAAGATCGATAACATTCTGGCTGAGGGCAACTTGGGTCATCAAGTTTATAAATCTTAGCATTAGCATATCCAAGCTTGATTGTAATATTTCTTTCTAGTTCATTTTTGAACCTGATGGTGTGAACTCCAGAAATAGCTTTGACGACTGTGGATTTCCCATGAGCTACATGACCAATTGTACCTATATTAATTGTGGCTTGTCTGCTGATAACTTCCTGTGAAAGTGGCGTCAACTTGGTAACATCCAAGGTGGTGAGATCCTGACGCGAAAGGTGCGGCTGCCCCAGAGTCACTCTACCTTCTCCACCCGCCATGTTGCCAAAAGAGGAAGAAAGTCACCCGGGCTGCCGCCTGATCGTCTGCAGGGGTCCTAGTGCGGGGCGGGGAAGCGGAGGCCGGAAGGTCGACTAGGGGCTCAGGATGGCCTGTGCAGCAGCGGCCTCAGTGCTTGGACTTCTCTCCGCTTGAATCTGCACAGTGCCTGTCGGTAGGCTTACTGGAAAACACGGTGCAAAGTTGCTGGAGCTATTCGTCGCAGACCTGGTAGATATTTGTGCAGGCAATACTGAGGGCAGCCACCCAAACCCCCGCCCCCTGGGCCCATGCGAGGCGGGTCGAAAATATATTTTCAGTTGACTACAGATAAATACTTAAAAAATTAATGGACCATTGTAATCTATATGAAAATGGATCTTGTATATACAGCCTGCTATCACATTTCTAAGAAGACACAAAACCAGCAACACACTGAATAATTCTACACTAAATATTTTTCTTCTTTAAGAAGATTAATTATTAATGTATTTATTTTTTGTTCGAAACAAATAGCTATGTCGTGGTTTATATTATAATTTTCATTTCTTCAAATTATGTTGGAGTGATGGCCATTAATAGATGCTATATTGGAGATTTATTACAATAGCTTTATTGAGGTATAGTTTATATACAAAAAACCTGTGCATTTTTAACGTATACAATTTGATGAGTTTGGACATATGCATACATTTGTAATACCATAACCCAATGAAGATAGTAGGTATGTTTATCATCTACAAAGTTTTTCTTGAGTACCTTTATTTTGGGAGCAGAGGGCAAGTAAGACACTTGACATGAGATCTACCCTCCTAGCAGATTTTAAAGTGATCAACGTATTGTTGCTAACTATACGTACTATGTTGTACAGTATATCTCTAGAACTTATTCGTCTTTCGTAACTGAAACTTAACCAATTGAAAGTGAGTCCCTGGTAACCACCATTCTCTGTTCCTATGAATTTGACTACTTTAGATAACTCATATAAGTATAATCATAAAGCATTTGTTCTTCTGTGACTGGCTTATTTTATTTAGCTTAATGTCCTCAAGGGTCATTCATGTTGTCATGAATGGCAGAATATTCTTTCTTTAAGGCTGAAGAATATTCCATCATATGTACATACTACATTTTCTTTATCTGTTCATCTGTCAGTGTACATTTAGGTTGTTTAAATATTGTTTATTCTTGATAATCCTACCATTGATGTGGGAGTGCAGATACCTCTTCAAGATACTAATTTTAAGTCTTTTGGATATACCGTATACCCAGAAGTGATATTATTGGGTTATATGGGTAGTTTTACTCTTAATGTTTGAGGAAGCTCTATACAGCTTTTTCATAGTGCATTCTTATCAACAATGTGCTAGGCTTCCAATTTCTTCACTTTCTTACCAACGTGTATATATATATATATATATATATATATATATATATATATATATATATATCTTCATATATATGGATATGGATATATTCGTTTTAAGGAAGAGGGTAATAAATGAAAGTGAGAGGATGGCTCATCTCCTTCTTTCTGGGTATATATGAGTGAATATATGGATATATGAATATATCCATATATATATATGTAAAATAGCCATCCTAACAGGTGTTAGGTAGCATCTTAGAATATTTCCCTAATGATTAGTGATGTTGAGTATTTTTTCATATACCCACTGGCCACATGCATGTCTTTTGTGGAGAAATGTCTATTCAAGTCCTTCATCCATTTTTTAAAATTGGGCTATTTTTTGTTTTTGGTAAGTTGTAGAGGTTCCTTATATATTCTGGACATTAATACCTTAACAGATATGTTATTTGCAAATGTTTTCTCAAATCTATAGGTTGCCTTTCACTCTGCTGTTTCCTTTGCTGTGCAGAACATTTTTAGTTTGATGTAGTCCCACTTTATATAATTTTGCTTTGGTTACTTATGCTTTTATGAAAATTTAATGTAATCAAATACATCTATAGATTCAAGGCAATTCTGTTCAAAATCACAATTGCATTTTTTTTACAAAAATAGAAAAATATTCCTAAAACTCATGTAGAACCACAAAAGACACTGAATAGCCAAAGCAATCTCCAGGAAGAAGAACAAGGTTAAACAAGGTTAAACAAGGTTAAAGTCATCATACACCCTGAATTCAAAACTATTACAAAGCTACAGTAGTACTGGCATAATAACAGACATACAGATCAAGGGATCTTTGAGAAATGCAAATCAAAACCACAATGAGATACTGTCTTTCACCAGTCACAATGGTGATTCAAATTTGGCATTTTGATTAAAATGTCAAAGAATAAGAGATGCTGGTGAGGTTGCCAAGAAAAGGGACACTGATACACTGTTGGTGGAAATGTAAATTAGTTAAGACACTGTGGAAACCAGTTTGGAGATTTCTCAACGAACTTAAAAACACAACTACCATTCAGCCCAGTTATCCCATTACTGGGTATATACCCAAAGGAAAATAAATCATTCTATTAAAATACACTGGAATTTGTATGTTTATCACAGCATTATTCACAATAGTAAAGATATGGAATCAACCTAGGTGCCCATCAAAAGTGGATTGGATAAAGAAAATGTGGTACACATACACTCATGGAATACTATGAAGCCATAATGAATAAAATGATGTCCTTTGCGGCAACATGGATGCAGCTGGAGGCCATTATCCTAATCAAAATAACACAGGAACAGAACACCAAATACTTACATGTTCTCACTTATGAGTGGGAGCTGGACATTGAGTACACATGGACATAAAGATGAGAACAATAGACACTTGCAACTCCAAAAGGGGGGATGAAAGCAGGAGTGTAGGGGTTGAAACCCACCTATTGGGTACTATGCTCACTATTTGGTGATGGGATCAAATGAAAACTAAACCTTGGCATCACGCAATATATTTATGTAAAAAATCTGCACATGTACCTCTTGATTCTAAAATAAAAATAAAAGATTGAGATAAAAAGAGATAAAGTGTATTTAGTACAGTCTATTAGGACATGCCTAGATTTAAATTGTTTCTATATAATATTTCTAATATGTAAACTATTCCTCTATGTTTTCTTCTAGGGGTTTAAAAGTTTTAGTTCTTACATTTAAATCTTCAGTTGATTTTGATTTGATTTTGTGCCTGGTGTATGATGAATCCAACATCTACATATGGATATTCAGTTTTCCCAACATGATTTGCCAAAGAGACTGTCATTTCATGGCATCCTTATATTAATATAAAAATTAGTTTACCATGTGGGTTTATTTTGGTGTTTTCTATTCTGTTCCATTGGTCTATATGTCTGGTTTTCTTTTAATCAGTACCATGCTGTTTTGGTTATTGTAACCATGTAGTATAGTTTTAAGCTAGGTAATGTGAAGCCTCCAGCTTTTTTGTTTGTTTGTTTGACATTTGGGCTCTTTTTTGGTTCCACATGAATTTTATAATAGTTTTTTTTCAGTTCTGTGAAGAAAGACATTGGTAATTTGATAGGAATTGCACTGAGTCTGTAGATTGTTCTGAATAGTATGGACATTTTAACAGTATTTAATTTTTCCAATCCTTGAGCATAGAATATTTTTACTTTTGTTTGTGTCATCTATTATTTCTTTTGGCAATGTTTTATAGTTCTTCTTGAAGAGAGCTTTCCTGTCTGGTTAGATGAATCTCAAGTTATTTTATTATTTCTGTGGTTATTGTAAGTGAGATTGCATTCTCGATTTTGTTGTCAGCTTGAACATTATTGGTATATAGAAATGCCACTGATTTTTGTATCTCAAAACTTCACCGAAGTCATTTACTGGATCTAGGAGTCTTTTGAAAGAATCTTTAGAATTTTCTAGTGTGGAATCATACTCTCAACCACACGAATTTACAACCAAAATCTACCAGATGTATAAAAAAGAGCTGGTACCAATCCTGCATGAACTCTTCCAAAAAATTAAGGAGGAGGGATTTCTCCCTAACCCATTCTGAAACCAGTGTTTCTGATATTAAAGTCTGCCAAAGACACAACAAAAAAGAAAACTACAGGCCGATATTCATGATGAAGAGAGGTGCAAAAATTCTCAACAAAATACTAGGAAACCACATCCAGCACTACATCAAAAATATAATCCACCGCAATCAAGTGAGCCTTATTTCTAGGATGCTGGCATGGTTCAACATATACAAATCAATAAATATAATTCACCACATAAATGGAATTAAAAACAAAAACAATATAATCATCTAAATAGATGCAGAAAAGGGACTTGATAAATTATAACATCGCTTTATGATAAAAAACCCTAAGCGAACTAGGCATTGAAGGAACATATCTCAAAATAATAAGTACCATCTATAATAAACCCACAGCCAATATCTTACTGAGCAGGTAGAAGTTGGAAACATTGCCCCCAAGAACTAGAATAAGACAAGGATGCCCGCTGTCACCATTACTGCTCAACACAGTACTAGAAGTCCTAGCCAGAGCAATCAGGCAAGGTAAATAACAGACTTCCACCAGGAAAAGTGGAATTCTAATTGTCTCTTTATCTAAATCTTTTAATCAGAGCTATATGTAATATATATTTAACAAAATTTAAGACTATATTTACATTAAGTTTTAAAACAAATTTTTCATTAATTATGTAAACAAATATTTATTAAGAATCTTTTTTATGCCAAACATGCATCTAGGGTCTGAGAATACAAAAGAAGAAAAAACAAAGAAAAGTCACTGCTCACATGAATGACCTTTAGTGGAAAGAAGACACATAGTGAATGAGTAAATTACATGCATAGTACTTGATTATAAGTAATCATAATAAAGCAGGAAAGGATATTTTGCATTATCAAATGGCATGTTTAAATAAACTAGTCAGGAAAGCCTTGGCTGATCCTTGTTTCTTTCCAGTTCTGCTTTGGTAATCAAATAATCTAAAATCTCACTTTCTCTGCCGGGCATGGTGGCTCAATGCCTGTATTCCCAACACTTTGGGAGGCCGAGGTGGGCAGATTACTTGAGGCCAAGAGTTCGAGACCAGCCTGGCCAACATGGTGAAACCCGTCTCTACTAAAAATACAAAAATTAGCCAGGAGTGGTGGCGGACACGTGTAATCCCAGTTACTCGGGAGGCTGAGGGAGGAGAATCGCTTGAACCTGGGAGACGGAGGTTGCAATGAGCCTAGATGGCATCACTGCACTCCATCCTGGGTGACAGAGTGAGACTTTGTCTCAAAGTAAAAGAAAATAAAATCTCATATTCTCTTTGATAACTGAAATTCTCTATATTTGCTGTTATAACATGGCTTCTTAGCAATATAATTACGAATGAATTGCATTATAAATTGATGGGGCTGTAACTTCTGATATAAGAAATTTTTAAAATGTACTGGTTCACTAGGCTGTAGAAATACAAAATATTGATAATATTATGTCTTTTTTCTTGTGGTTTATTCATGAAAACTAGGCCAAGAATAAGAAAAATCAAGGCGGGGATAGTTATTCCCTTTATAATTTCAGAAACAAGTAGACAGCAGAGAATTCTGCTGAAACCTAGGTACCCACTGAAATAAAACTATACAGAAAGAGCTAATAGTAGTTGCTTAAATTTAAATTCTCCTACAATAGCCTTAAAATATATATATAGATTACATGCAAAAATAAAAATGAAAGCAGACAAATGTATGTCTTTACCATGACTAGGGGTCAGAAAATACTAAAACTTCAAATTATTGTAAATTAAAAAAAAAAAACTTACAGTGGAGTTTTTCCTAGATCCCATCTCTATCCTCTCATGGTGCCCTAGGGGTTTCAGATAAACTGGCAACTACCTCAGAAAGAGCAAGACCACACTAATTGTGAAAATTTAAAAAGGAATTCCAAAAGGATCAGATTGGTGGGCAGAAGGAAAGTGTGTTTTGGACTTGAAGAGTTAGTCTTGGAAAACGAAACTTCTGAGAAGAGGGTAAAACATAAGAAAGGAAAAAGCACATTTAAAATCTGCTCAGTAAATGAGGGAAAAAAGGAAGTGTGTGTATGTGTTGAAGAGAGGTGTTAGGATAGACAAAATGACATTCAAAAGACAAAACAAAACAAAAGAAACTTCTATCCCCCAAATCATTCATTTAAGAGAATACATTGCAATATTTTGACAGAAGAGGACACTCTTGACATAGGAATCCAATACAGTGCTCCAACTATCATTCCAGTCCACAAAAAGCATTTTTAGTCTATTCATATACGAAGATACTATGGAAAGAACACAGAAAATGAGAATTAAAACATTCAAACTGATTTTTTAAATGCCCCATGAAGAACAATCATGAAACACAGAAAAATACGATGCAACACTTCAAACTGATTTAAATATCCTAAAAACAGATAAAAATTGAACTAGTATACCAAAAATTCACAAGTTAAAAACCAAACTGTATAAAGCAGGAAGAAATGCAACAGTTCCTTTATTTTCCCATTTTCACTCACCTATTGTTATCGGGACTTTTTTTCATCTAAATTACAGACTTTATAACTAAAAGCTTCTTCCTAGGAAGATCCTATATTTTAGAAACTTTCAGTATTGATTTTCCTTATATAAATCTTTATCAAATTCACTTATCAAGCTAATTTTTCTCTGGAATCATACAATGATAAATTATTTCCTGCCTCAGTAAATTTTTACTTCCCGGATTTTAATTATTTCTGTCATATGAAATGATGTATCTGAGTCCTGTAACCACTAAATCCTTTCTAATTTATTTTCTTTATATACATTTTCACAGAAACCCTGGAATCTGGATAACCTGTTGTGTAATTTACGCTAGAATAACCTTTTATAAAGTGTTTTAAGCACTATTTATCTGACAATTATAAGACAAGACTCAGAAAAAAATGGATCAATGAAACAGAAAATGTCCCAAATCAGATGGTCAAAATAATCTATGACTTGGAAAATAAAAGCAGGAACTAAGACTGTGGCCGTGAGTGTTGAGGAACTAAATTCCTAGTGTTTAAGTCCTGAAAGAATAAAGTTTCAGCTAATATGCGTTCTGTTCCTATTGCTTTGATAATTAATCATGGCATTTTCATTTTTTTAGATGACTGTAATTCTCTGACTTTGCTTTAAAAAATTATCTCAATTTAATCACAGCTTATTCGAAAGAGATGACAGGTGTATAGATCTGTGGTTTCTGTCACAAGAAAATCACTTCTTAGGAGAATTTTCTGTACATAACCAGTTTTAGAAATGCAAAAGGTAATTTTAATTTATTTTTGTTTTATTTTCCTATAATATTGATTACAAAAGATAGGAAAAATTAATATAAAGAAAATGACTGATTTTTAAAAATGTATCTTTGTGCATATCCTAAAAAACCCTGATCTCTACATAAAGATATCTATTATTATTTTTCTTCAGAATTTCAGAAGTAACAAAAGAGAAGAAAATTTTACGGAAATCTGGATTTCCATCTCATTAAAATAGACTGAGGAGGGATTTGAAATGTAGACACTTTATCTTATTTCCTTATCTTATTCTATTCATGTTAATATCTGTAACTAAAATAATCTTTCTTTGACTAGCTGGTTTATGCTATTTTTAGAACATAATGCTATATATTCTGTTGGAGTGGTTATTTAGTAGAATATTTTGATATAAAACCATAATCCAAACATGTGACAACTAAAATTGTTTGAAAGGACTTCTTAAAAGTATAAATGGAATAGCTTACAACTGATGCATGCTTTTGTAAAAAAAAAAAAAAAAGTTGTTAAATCAATTAAATACCAAAGAAAAACTGATATTGGAAACATTAGTTAAACCATAATGGAAAAATTTCCAAGTTTTTAGATTTTTGTCTGAGTTTACTCCTTAATACCTACAGAGTTTGGGGTTAGGTTTATCAGCTTGAGGCGTCAGTTTGGTTTCATTTTGGTTTGAAAGAAGAAACAGAAATTAAGAGAAAGATTTTGAAAAAGAAAGAAGTCATGGAAAATGTGAGGCACAAACTATGCTAACAAAATTCAGTCAACCCTTTTGCTAAGAACATAACTATATCTCTCATCAGTCAGAATGGCAGTTATTAAAATGTCAAAAAATAAAAGATGCTCTTGAGGTTTCAGAGAAAAGTGAACACTTATACACTATTGGTAGAAATGAAAATTAATTCAGGCACTGTGGAAAGCAGTTTAGAGATTTTTCAAAGAACCTGAAGCAGATCTATCATTTGACCAGCAATCCCATTACAGGGTATATAACCAAAGGAAAATCAATTGTTCCACCAAAAAGACGTATGTATGTTTATGTCCCTCATGGTGCTATTCATAACAATAAAGACAGAATCAATGTAGGTGCCCATTAGTGGTGGGTTGAATAAAGAAAATGTGGTATGCGTACACCATGGAATACTATGCATACATAAAGATAAATAAAATCATGTTTTTTGTGGCGGTATGTATGCAGCTGGAGGCCAAAATCTTAAGTGAATTAATGCAGAAACAGAATCTCAAACACTGCATATTCTCACTTATAAGTGGGAGTTAGACATTTGGTACACAAATATATAAACCTGGAAAAACAGACATTGGCGACTGTTAGGGGATGGGAGAGAGGCTGGCGTGGTACCCAAAACTACCTGTTGGGTACTATGGTTACTACTTGGGTGATGGGATCATCTTTATCCCAAACCTTAGTATTACACATATACCCATGTCACACACTGTCATGTGCCCTCTGAATCCAAAATAAAAGTTGAAAAAAGCGAATTAACAAAATCAAACATATTAGATTTTAATTTTTATATATTACATGCCTTTCACAAAGACTTCTATTTTTCTTCATGCTGCTTAAAAGTTATGGCTGTAAGAAAAGTTAAAAAAAAAGAAATACCTATATTGTATCTTAAATATCATTTTGTGCTTTTCTATCTGTGGTGCAGAATGAATGATGCTCTGGGAAATGGCATCAATTCTATATCATTTATGTATTCACTGAACTCACATTTATTGGGTTAACATATGTGGCCAGTTGCTGTGATAGCCCCAGGGTTATAAAGGTTAAGTAAGCGTGGTCCATTAAGGTACTTACGATACTTAAGGGGAGCAAGTCACAGAAGTCAGAGTTCCAGCACAAAGCTAGGTGTAAGCCTGGACTGTGATAGGAGTATGTAAGATGGACCTTATCCAAAATGTTAGGCTGCCCAGTGTTTGCACATTTGAAAGTCGTTTTCTGGGATATTTAATATTGAGTCAAATAAAAAAATGAAAAGAATATTTTGTACAAGACAGCACATTCAAAGATATACTATTTTCTGGTCAACATTTTTTTTATGCTCCAGAAAGCTACAACAACAGATATTTCTTGGCTCCCAGGGGCTATGATGAATTTCAAAAGGAGGTGGTGTAACTTCTATGCTCAGAAAGCACTTACAAGTTAAATATGAGCAATAAAGTTGAAGGTATATAAAAACTTAGAATAACAATAGTAAGTAGAAAAATGACTGTGTATGAGTGGTTGAGTGTGTGCGATGGATGTTTCTGCTCACCCCTGTAGAGATACTGCAAACCCCAGTGCTGCCAAGGCTGTGGTGGAACCTCTGTGGCTTCTAGGGGAGGTGTGTAGTTCAGCCCATGACGTCGATATGGTTCAGGGTGCTATTTACTGACTATTTGGCTGGAACAATCTCCTGAATTTTATCTGAACTGCTTAGTGGAAAGTTTTAAAATCAAGCAATATCTGTAAATATATTTCTTGGCAAGAGAAATAGTATGAAAAGGATAAAGTGGGAAACTTTTCTGGGCAGTGAGGTGAATAAAACACTGGTAGAGAAAATGAGACTGATCTAAAGATATTGACAAATATATTAGAAAAGAGGAAAAGAGAAGATTAAGTTCTCATACTTGCCAGCAAACAAAATTTGATCATTCATACATTATGTGAAGAGAAATCTGAAAGTTTAGGAATTGTGTTGATACAGCTTGCACTAAAATTCAATCAGCTTTTTATTAGAAATGATATTAACACACATAAGTTCATAGCTTACTACTGATTACAGTAAGTTCATAGCTTACTATTGATTACATTTACAAGAACAATAATACAAACATAGAATTTGTTGATGCAAAATAAATTTGCTAGCAAAAAATTTAAATCTATAATTGTGAGTCAATGACGAAATGATTTTACAAATCTATTACAAATATTAAATATTTTGTTACACTGAAGAAATATGTTTCCTAAAAAAGCATTTCATTAAACATATGAGGTCTGATTATGCACGCATTGTGCAATTTCATGTGTACAAAATTGTATGTTTCCACACTGGTTTAGGAAATAATGTTAAAAATTTTTTTAATTGAAAGAATAATTTGTTTTTCCTTTTTTTCTCCTTGAAAGTTATCTGTTTTAAAAGTAATTTATCTTAATATTTCAGTTATAGAACCAAAGAATTATGCTTTACAGACTTGAAATTTCCTCTGCACAGTGGTGCGATTTCTGGGGAATTGATAGATAAAAAATACTATTTACTAGACATTGTATGAAATAGCATGTTTAATGTTTACTTGTATGTCTTTGCTTTCCATTTTCGATAAGTAGATTTGTCGAAATTCCTCTAGCCCGAAAGAAGTGAGTGTCTTTGGTGTGTCAGTCACAAAATCAACTATCCACTCATTGAGAAAGAAAAGGAGAAATACCAGGTTAAATTTCAAAAAGCCATGGCTGGTAAGGTGTTTTTAAATATGTGGCTTAAAATTCTAGAAAATCCTGAGCCAGGATTGCAGAAATTGGCATTTTGATTCTGAGGTGTGCACAAACTTGAGAAGTTTGAAGAAAACCTTTGGAATTTTAAAGGAATAGTAATAACTTTAAATCTTTGATTGTGTCAGTGATACAGTCAATTTTGCAAAGATGTAAAAACATAATAAAAGAACGGGTATGTCTTTATAAATTCAGAATAAAATTGCAAAGCATCCTATTCTCTCCTAGAAAAAAGGGTAAATTTTTGCTTAGCTTTGAATTATATTGTCAGAACCCAGTAAAGCAAAAAATTTCATTCAGAAAACACCATTCAATTTGAGCTCTGTTGATATTTCAATTAGATTTAGTCTCATTGTTAGGATATTTACTTACTTGATGATGCTTATTTGAATGGGGAAAATTTTATTTATGGAAATACATTTTATTATAGGACTTAGAATGTATAGACATGATACAAATTATATTAATCTGCATGCTGACATTCCAAAGAGCTTTTGGGGAGTTTTCTGTTTGCTATTTTCCTTCAGGAAATATTTCAGGAATCTTAGCCAGGTTTAAATTGCTATATCTGTGACAATAATGTGAACATTGATATACATATTTAATTTAATTTATAATGATGTATTTAATAAAGATTCTAACTCAGAAGATTTCTTTTTTTCTGAGACAGACTTAGGAAACAAGTCTGTCTTCTTTCTTTAAAAGCAGAGCTTCTGAAGAAAATAGATCCCAGACTAAATTCAATACGATTTTCAAATGTTTACCCAGAGACATCAAGAATTAATTCTGTTTTTGTCAGACTCAGCCTACTAATGTGTTTTATATATGTCAGAGTAGGCCCTAAACCTATCTTTCAAGCAGTTGAAATTGTCAAATCTTTTTCCTTTCTAGAAGGTTTAAAAATAAGAAAGCTATTATTCTATTCCTTCTGTTATCAAAATTCAACAGTGAGATGTTACTGTCAGCAACCCAGAATTAAGTATTGAATATTGGATGTTGAGAATTATCCAGAATGGGTTACTGTAGACAGTGGACAGTCTTGTCTTTGAAGGGTTATTTTAATATTCCCTTCATATATTTGGGTGCTCTAATATATGTTTATAATTGTTATGTCCTCCTGGTTATCTGATCCTTTATCATTATAACTTAACATTTATTTTATCTGATGTAAATACGGCCACCCCTTTTTCTTTTGGTTCCCATTTGCATGGAATTTCTTTTTCAGTCCTTTCATTTTCAGACTGTGCATGCCCTTACATCAAAAGTGTTTCTGTTGTAGACAGAATACAGTTAGATCTGGCTTTTTACTCATTCAGCCACACTGGGTCTTTTTATTGAATAATTTAATCCACTTATACTTAATTAATTACATGAAAGGATTTACTATTGCTGTTTTCTTCAGTGCTTCTTGTATTTCTTGTAGTCATTTTGTTTCGTTTTTCCTCTGTTTCCCTTTTTTTGGGGGGTGCTGGGGACAGGGTCTCACTCTGTCACCCAGGCTGTAGGGCAATTCTGGGTTGAAAATTCTTTTCTTTAAGAATGTTGAATATTGACCCCCCACTCTCTTCTGGCTTATAGGGTTTCTGCAGAGGGATCCTCGGCCTTGGTAGATGACCTGACCTTTCTCTCTGGCTGCCCTTAACCTTTTTTCCTTCATTTTGACCTTGGAGAATCTGATGATTATGTGTCTTGGGGTGGACCTTCTTGTGGGATATCTTTGTGGCGTTCTCTGCATTTTCTGCATTTGAAGACTGTCCTGTCCTGCTAGGTTGGGGAAGTTCTCCTGGATAATATCCTGAAGTGTGTTCTCCAGCTTGTTTCCATTCTCCCCGTCTCCTTCTGGTACTCCAATCAATCGTAGGTTTAGTCTTTTTACCTAGTCCCATTTTTCTTGGAGGCTTTGTTTTTTTTTTTTTTCATTCTTATTTCTTTAATCTTGTCTGCATGCCTTATTTCAGCAAGGTGGTCTTTAAACTCTGATATCCTTTCTTCGCTTGGTCAGTTTGGGTGTTGATACTTGTGTATGCTTCACGAAGTTTTTGTGCTGTTTTTCTGTTCCATAAGGTCATGCGTGTTCCTCTCTAAACTGGTTATTCTAGTTAGCAGCTCCTCTAACCTTTTATCAAGGTTCTTAGCTTCTTTGCATTTAGTTAGAATATGCTCCTTTAGCTCAGCAGAGTTTTTTATTACCCATCTTCTGAAACCTACTTCTGTCAATTCGTCCATCTCATCCTCTATCCAGTTCTGTGCCCTTGCTAGAGAAGCACTGCAATCATTTGTAGGAGAAGAGGCACTCTGGCATTTTTGGTTTTCAGCGTTGTTTTGTTGATTTTTTTCTCATCTTCACGAGTTTATCCAGTTTCGATCTTTGAAGCTGCTGACCCTTGGATGGGGTTTTTTGTGGGGATTTTTGTTGTTGTTGTTGATTCTATTGTTGTTGCTTTCTGTTTGTTTGTTTTTCTTTCAATGGTCAGGTCCCTCTTCTGTAGGGTTGCTGCATTTTGCTGGGGGTTCACTTCAGGCCTATTCAACTGGTTCACTCCCTCGCCTGGAGATGTCACTTAAGGTGGCTGGAGAACAGCAAAGATGAGTGCCTGCTCCTTCCTGTGGGATCTCTGACCTCAAGGGACACCAACCTGACACCAGTAGGATCACTCCTGTATAGGGTGTCTGACAACCCCTGCTGGAGGGTCTCACCCAGTTGCGTGGCACAGGGAACAGGACCCATTTAACGAAGCACTTTGACAGTCCCTTAGTGGAGGGATGTGCTTCGCTGAGAGGAAACCCACTCATCTGGACTGCCTCGTTTCCTCAGAACTACCAGGAGGAAAGGTAGGTACAGTATTCCTGGTTAGCATTTTTTCCCAGCACTTTGAATATCTTATCCCACTTAATTCTGGTGTGCTATGTTCCTGCTAATAAATCTGCCGATAATCTTATGGAAACTTTCTTATACATGATTAGTTGCTTTTCCTTTGCTGTTTTCAAGATTCTTTGTCTTTGACTTTTGACAGGGTATAATGAGTCTCAGTGCCAACGTTTATTGTTCATCCTAGCTGGAGTCCTTTGTGTTTCTAGAGTTTAATGTCCAATTACGCGGATTTAGGAAGTTTTCTCATATTATTCTTTGAATAAGCTCTCTGGAAAAGTTTGTTTTAAAACATCAAGAGAGGCCGGGCACGGTGACTCACGCCTGTAATCCCAGCACTTTGGGAGGCTGAGGCGGGTGGATCACGAGGTCAGGAGATCGAGACCATCTTGGTTAACACGGTGAATCCCCGTCTCTACTAAAAATACAAAAAATTAGCTGGGAGTGGTGGCGGGCGCCTGTAGTCCCAGCTACTCGGGAGGCTGAGGCAGGAGAATGGCGTGAACCCGGGAGGCGGAGCTTGCAGTGAGCCGAGATCGCGCCACTGCACTCCTGCCTGGGTGAAAAGAGCGAGACTCTGCCTCAAAAAAACAAAACAAAACAAACAAAAAACATCAAGAGAGCTCTGTTCTTTAAAGATTTGGAAGAGTTAACCAGTAAAATCATTTGAACCTACGGTTTCCTTTGTTGCGAAATAATTAACAAAAATTTAACTTTAATTGATGCCGTTCAATGTAGGGCTTCTAATTCCTGTATAGGCATCTTTAATTGTATTTTTCAAGGAATCCATTTTAATCTAAGTCAATACATTTATTGGCATTTGTTCATAAGTCACTCATTCTCCATTTAATATCTGTAAGATTTTTGTAAATGTTCCCCACACCTTTTCATTCAGATAATGATAATTTTTGTTTTGTCTCTTTTTTTTCTGTTAACTCTAGTTATTTCAGACTTACTGATCTATTCAAAGACTGGCTTTCACAGTAATCAATTTTATCTATTAAGTTCTTATTTCATACTTTTCTGCTGTATTATTATGTCGTTCCTTTTGCTTATTTGGGGTTAACAGTTCTTATTTCATACTTTTCTGCTGTATTATTATTTGGTTCCTTTTGCTCATTTGGGGTTAACTTGTTTTTCACTTGGTAGTATGGTAGGGTAAAGCTTAAATCAATTATTTGAGACTCTTTATTTTTTACTTAATGAAATAATTATCTTTCTACTCACTATTAACACATCTCCCAAATTTTGATAGGTGTTTAATTTTTATTAAAATATTTTGTAATTTTATGTCTCATGGATTTATGTAGAGGCGTGCTTTTAATTTTCTAAATATTAGTGGATTTTCTAGTGTCATCTTGCTAACAATTTCTAATTTATTTTTATACTATCCATAATTTCTATCCTCTAAGACTTATTGAGGCTGGTTTTATGTCCAGTGTATGAGCAAACTTGGTGAATGTTTCCTATGCAGTTATGAAGAATCTTCATTCTGCCGCTGTTAGTGGTAGTGTTTGCTCTAAACATGCAAACAAAGTTAAGCTGGTTGATATTGTTAATAAATTATTCTGTAACCTTACTAATTTTCCCTCTTTTTGTTTTATCAATTAAAGGTGGGAGCTTGAAAAGTCAATCTCATAGAAGTAGAGAGGAGAATAATAGTTACCAAAGCCTGGGAAGCGTATATGGAGGGGAGGGGATAAAGAGAGATTGGGTACAAACATGATTAGATAAAATAAACGACTTCTAATGTTAGCTAGCACAGTAGTGACTACAGTTAACAACAATGTATTGTATATTTCAAAATAGCTAGAAGAAGGAACTTGAAATGTTTCCAACGCAAGAAATGACAAATGTTTGAGTTATGGGATATCGTAAATACCCTAATTTAATCATTACAGATTCTATGCATGCCACAAAATATCACATGAACCCCACAAATATGTACAAATATACATCAAAAATGTTTTTAAAAAGAAAAGAGAATTAAGATATCCAAATGTAATTTTGTAATTTTGTATTTTTTCTAATTTCATTTTATTTTTAATCATTAAGCATTTTGAATCCCACTTAATAGATGCACACACATTTAGTGTTTTTATGTCTTCTGGAATGTTTGATTAATTTATCATTATGTGATACTGCTTTTTATTCATGGTAATATTTCTTCTTCTGAATTACATTTTGTCTGGCATAAATATAACCACTCCTGGTTTCTTTAGATTGATGTTTGCATGGTACATAATTTTCATATTTTAACTGTTAGTATATTATTTATTCATATAAATGTAAATGGTTTTACAAATACGGTATATCATTGAATAATGTTTCTTTATCCAATCTGATATTATATGTCTATTAACTGTAGTCAGACCATTTATATTTAATGTAATTGTTCAAATGGTTGAATTTACATCTATAATCTTTCTCTTTGTTTCTGCTTTGTCCCATAATTACTACCTTCAATTATATTAATTGAGTTTTTAAAATTACTTCATTTTTTTTCAATACTGGCTTATTAGCAATAACCTTTTCTTTTGTTTTTATCGGTTGTTCTATATTGAAAGTTATCCAAACTTCCCTAGTTTATCTTTAAATAGTATTATATCACTTCTTGTGTAGTATAAAACTTTATAATAGTATGCTGAATGTTCCTTTCTGACTCTTTTTGAGTGAGAAATACTTTTAATATTTTTCCATATATATTTTTTATGTTCCATGTTATCTCTCATGTTCTTTTGTGACACCGATTATATATGTGGTGTATTTTCTTGTATTGTCTAACCACTAATTCTTTACTGTTTGGTCCTTTTTCATATTTTTGAAGCTTTCTTCTGTTTTCATTTTGGATAGTTCTTATCCCTGATTTATTATTTTGCATTGTGTAATCTAATCTAGTATTTATCTTGTTTATGATGTTTTTATTTCCAGTATTGTATTTTGTTTTTTTTTTTATTTGAGTTTCACTCTTGTTGCCCAGGCTGGAGTGCAGTGGTGCAATCTCAGCTCACCTCAACCCCTGGCTCCCAGCTTCAAGCGATTCTCATGCCTCAGCCTCCTGAGTAGCTGGAATTACAGGCATGCACCACCACACCCGGCTAATTTTGTATTTTTAGTAGAGACGGGGTTTCTCCATGTTGGTCAGGCTGATCTGGAACTCCTGACCTCAGGTGATCTGCCCGTTTTGGCCTTCCACAGTGCTGGGATTACAGGTGTGAGCCACTGCGCCCATCTGTCCAGTATTGCATTTTAATTTCTAGAAGTTCTATATGAAACATAAAAAGTAGAATAGGAATAGATTATATTTCTGTTTCTTTCAAATGTTAGACCACAAAACAAGACTTTAAAAAATTCAGAAAAATTGAACTCATACCAAGTATGTTTTCTGACTACAGTGGAATAAACTAGAAATTGACAACAAGAGGAACTTTGGAAACTATACAAATACATAAAAATTAAGCAATATGCTCTGGAATGACCAGTAAGTCAATGAAGAAATTAAGAAGGAAATACAAAATTTTTTGAAACAAATGAAAATGGAAATATACAATAACAAAACTTATGGGATACAACAAAAGTAGTGCTAAGAGGAAAGTTTAGAGTAATAAGCAACTTCATGAAAAATGTAGAAAAACTTCAAATAAACAACCCAACAATGGATCTTGAAGTAGAAAAGTGAAAGCAAACCAAACCCAAAATTAGAAGGAAAGAAATAATAAAAATCAGACCTGTAATAAGTGAAATTGAAATTTTAAAAAATACAAAAGATTAATCAAAAAGTTTATTTTTAAAAAGATAAACAAAATTGACAAACTTTTAGCCAGACTAGGAAAAAAAGAAAGAAGACCAAAATAAAAAAATCAGAGATGAGCAAGGAGACAATACAACTGACACTGAAGAAATTTAAAGAATCATTAGAGACTGCTCTGAGCAGCTATATGCCAATGAATTTGAAAACTTAAAGTTGGATAAACTCATAAACACATATAACCTACCAAGATTGGACCATAAAAAAATTCAAAACCTGAATAGACCAATAACAAATAATGAAATCAAAGCTGCAATAAAAAGTCTTCCAGCAAAGAATAGCCTGAGACCCGATGGCTTCACTGATAAATTTTACGAAATATTTAAAGAACTAATACCAATCCTACTCACACTATTCTGAAAAAATAGAGGAGGAAGGAATAAGCTTCAACTCATTCTATGAGGCCAATATTACCCTGGTACCAAACCAGACAAAGACACATCAGAAAAAGAAATCTGCAGGCCAATATCCCTCATGAACATAGATACAGAAATCCTCAAGAAAATACTAGCAAACTGAATTCAGCAGTACCTCAAAAAAAACAATTCACCACAATCACATGGGCTTTATTCTTGGAATGCAAGTTTGACTCAACATATGCAAATCCATACATGTGATTTACTACATAAACAATCAAAAACCAAAAACATATCATCATCTCAACAGATGCAGAAAAATTTTTTGATGAAATCTAACATGGCTTCTTGATAAAAACTCACAACAAACTAGGCACTGAAGGAACATATCTCAAAATGAGAAGAGCTATCTATGACAAACCACAGGCAATATCATACTGAACAGGCAATAACTAGAAGCATTTCCCTTGAAAACTAGAAAAAGACAAGGATGCCCACTCTCATCACTCCTATTCAACATAGGACTGGAATTCCTAGCCAGAGCAATCAGGGAAGAGAAATAAATAAAACACATCCAAATAGGAAAAGAAGAAGTCAAGCTACCTCTCTTTGCAGATTATGTGATTTGATACCCAGAAATCCCTAAAGACTGCTCCCAAAGAACCCTTGTACTGATAAGTGGCTTTAATCAATTTTCAGGAAACAAAGTAAATATACAAAAATCAGTAGCATTTCTATATACTGACAATATTCAAGCTGAGAGCCAAATCAAGAACATAATCCCATTTATAATAGCCACACACACACACACAAAATACCTAGGAATACATCTAACCAAGGTGGTGAAAAATATCTATGAAGAGAAATAGAAAACACTGCTAAAGAAGTCAGATGACACAAACTAATAAAAAGAAATTCCATGTTCATGGGTAGGAAGAATCAATAATGTTAAAATGGCCATATAGCCCAAAGTAATCTATAGACTTAATACTATTCCTGTCGCTATTTCTATGAGTTCAACTGTTTTTGGAATATACATCCATGTTAGATCATATGATATATGTCTTTATATGGCTGGCATTTTTCACTTAGCTGGATGTCCTCTAGATTCATTTATGTTGTCACAAATGACAGTTTCCTTCTCTTTTAAGGCTGAGTCATATTCCTTTGTGTGTACATACCACATTTTCTTTATCTATGGATCCACTGATAAACGCTTAGTTTGATTACATTTCATGGCTATCTTAAATAATGCTGTAATATACATGGACAAGGAGATAGATTGTTGATATATTAATATGCTTCCCTTTGGAAATATAACCAGTAGTTGAATTGTTGGATCATATGGTAGCTTTATTTTTTAATTTTGTGAGAAATCTCCACACTGTTGTTCATTACTACTGTACTAATTTACATTTCCACTAAGAATGTGCATGGGTTCCCTTTTTTTCATATCCTAATGAACATGTGACATCTTTTGTTTTTTTATAACAGCCTTCCTAACAGATGTCAAATGATTAGTTATCCTGTTTGTAATTTGCATTTTCCTGATGATTAGTGATGTTGAGCGTGTTTTTATATATCTGTTGGCCATTTGTATATCTTCTTTTAAGAAATACATTTTCAGGTTCTTTGTCCATTTTTAATATTTTTTTCTATTAAGTTGTTTAGTTCCTTATATATTTTGAATATTAACCTTTTGTCAGACATATGGTTTGAAAATATTTTCCCTAATTTTTTAGATTGCCTCTTTACTCTGTTGTTTTTTTTTCTTTTTCAGTGCAGTAGCTTTTTACGTTTGATGTAATTTTGTTTGTCTCTTGCTTTTTTTATTATTATGCTTTAAGTTCTGGGGATACATGTGCAGAACTTGCAGATTTATTACATAGGTATACACATGCCCTGCTGATTTGCTGCACCCATCAACCCGTCATCTACATTAGGTATTTCTCCAAATGCTATCCTTCCCCTAGCCCTCCACTCCCCGACAGTTCTCAGTGTGTGATGTTTGCCTCCCTGTGTCCATGTGTTCTCATTGTTGAATTCCCACTTAATGAGTGAGAACATACAGTGGTTGGTATTCTGTTCCTGTGTTACTTTGCTGAGAATGATGGTTTCCAGCTTCATCCATGTCCCTACAAAGGACATGAACTCATCCTTTTTTATGGCTGCATAGTATTCCATGGTGTATGGTGTATATGTGCCACATTTTCTTTATCCAGTCTATCATTGGTGAGCATTTGGGTTGGTTCCAAGTCTTTGCTATTGTCAACAGTGCTGCCATAAACATACATGGGCATGTGTCTTTATAGTAGAATGATTTATAATCCTTTGGGTATATACCCAGTAAGGGGATTGCTGGGTCAAATGATATTTCTGATTCTACATCCTTGAGGAATCGCCACACTCTCTTCCACAATGGTTGAACTAATTTACACTGCCACCAACAGTATAAAAGCGTTCCTATTTCTCCACATCCTCTCCAGCATCTGCTGTTTCCTGACTTTTTAATGATCGCCATTCTAACTGGCGTGAGACGGTATCTCATTGTAGTTTTGATTTGTATTTCTCTAATGACCAATGATGATGAGCTTTTTTTCATATGTTTGTTGGCCACATAAATGTCTTCTTTTGAGAAGTGTCTCTTCATATCCTTTGCCCACTTTTTGATGGGATTGCTTGTTTTTTTTTCTTGTACATTTGTTTAAGTTCCTTGTAGATTCTGAATATTAGCTCTTTGTCAGATGGATAGATTGCAAAAATTTTCTCCCATTGTGTAGGTTGCCTGTTTACTCTGATGATAGTTTGTTTTGCTCTGCAGAAGGTCTTTAGTTTAATTAGATCCCATTTGCTAATTTTGGCTTTTGTTACCACTGCTTTTGGTGTCTTAGTCGTGAAGTATTTGCCCATGCCTATGTCCTGAATGGTATTGCCTAGGTCTTCTTCTAGGGTTTTTATGGTTTTAGGTCTTACATTTAAGTCTTTAATCCATCTTGAGTTAATTTTTGTATAAGGTGTAAGGAAGGGGTCCAGTTTCAGTCTTCTGCATATGGCTAGCCAGTTTTCCCAACACCATTTATTAAATAGGGAATCCTTTCCCTATTGCTTGCTTTTGACGGGTTTGTCAAAGATAAGATGGTTGTAGATGTGTGGCATTATCTCTGAGGCCTCTGTTCTGTTTCATTGATCTATATTTCTCTTTTGGTACCAGTTCCATGTTGTTTTGGTTCCTGTAGCCTTGTAGTGTAGTTTGAAGTCGGGTAGCATGATGCCTCCAACTTTGTTCTTTTTGCTTAGGATTGTCTTGGCTATACGGGCTCTTTTTTGGTTCCATATGAAATTTAAAGTAATTTTTTCTAATTCTGTGAAGAAAGTCAATGGTAACTTGATGGGAATAGCATTGAATCTATAAATTACTTTGAGCAGTATGGCCATTTTCACGATATTCATTCTTGCTATCCATGAGCATGAAATGTTTTTCCATTTGTTTGTGTCCTCTCTTGTTTCCTTGAGCAGTGGTTTGTAGTTCTCCTTGAAGAGGCCCTTTGCATCCCTTGTAAATTGTATTCCTAGGTATTTTACTCTTTTGTAGCAATTGTGAATGGGAGCTTACTCATAATTTGGCTCTCTGTTTGTCTATTGTTGGTGTACAAGATTGCTTGTGATTTTGGCACATTGATTTTTGTATGCTGAGACTTTGCTGAAGTTATTTATTAGCTTAAGATTTTGGGCTGAGACAATGGGGTTTTCTAAATATACAATCATGTCTTCTGCAAACAGAGACAGTTTGACTTTCTCTCTTCCTATTTGAATACTCTTTATTTCTTTATCTTGCCTGATTTCCCTGGCCAGAACTTCCAATACTATGTTGAATAGGAGTGGTGAGAGAGGGCATCCTTGTCTTGTGTCAGTTTTCAAAGGGAATGCTTCCAGCTTTTGCCCATTCAGTATGATATTGGCTGTGGGTTTGACATAAATACTTCTTATTATTTTGAGATACATTCCATCAATACCCAGTTTAGTGAGAGTTTTTAGCATTAAGGTGTGTTGAATTTTATTGAAGGCCTTTTCTGCATCTATTGAGATACTCATGTGTTTTTGTCATTGGTTCTGTTTTTGTAATGGATTACATTTATTGATTTGCATATGTTGAACTAGCCTGGCATCTCAGGGATGAAGCTGACTTGATCGTGGTAGATAAACTTTTTGATGTGCTGCTGGATTTGGTCTGCCAGCATTTTATTGAGGACATTCACATCAATGTTCATCAGGGATATTGGCCTGAAACTTTCTTTTTTTGTTGTCTTTGCCAAATTTGAGTGTCAGGATGATGCTGGCCTCATAAAATTAGTTAGGGAGGAGTTTCTCTTTTTCTGTTGTTTGGAATAGTTTCAGAAGGAATGCTACAATCTCCTCTTTGTACCTCTGGTAGAATTTGGGTGTGAATCCGTCTGGTCCTAGGCTTTTTTTGGTAGGTATGCTATTAATTACTGCCTCAATTTCACAACTGGTTATTGGTCTATTCAGGGATTTGACTTCTTCCTGATTAGTCTTGGGAGGGTGTATGTGTCTGGGAATTTATCCATTTCTTCTAAATTTTCTAGTTTATTTGCACAGAGGTGTTTATAGTATTCTCTGATGATAATTTATATTTCTGTGGGATCAGTGGTGATATTCCCATTATCATTTTTTATTGTGTCTATTTGACTCTTCTCTCTTTTCTTCTTTATTAGTCTGGCTAGTCTATGTTTTTTGTTCATCTTTTCAAAAAACCACCTCCTGGATTCATTTATTTTTTGAAGGTTTTTTTTGTTCTTATCTCCTTCGGTTCTCCTCTGATCTTAGTTATTTCATGTCATCTGCTAGCTTTTTAATTTGTGTACTTGTGTTTCTCTAGTTCTTTTCATTGTGATATTAGGGTGTCAATTTTAGCTCTTTTCCACTTTCTCCTGTAGGTATTTAGTGCCATAAATTTCCCTCTAAACACTGCTTTAGCTGTGTCCCAGGGATTCTGTTATGTTGTGTCTTTTTTCTCATTGGATTCAAAGAACTTATTTATTTCTGCCTTAATATTGTTATTTACCCAGCAGTCATTCAGAAGGTTGTTCAGTTTCCATGTAGTTGTGCAATTTTGAGTGAGTTTCTTAATCCTGAGTTCTAATTTGATTGCACTATGGTCTGAGAGACTGTTTGGTATTATTTCTGTTCTTTTGAATTTGCTGAGGAGTGTTTTACTTCCAATTATGTAGTCAATTTTAGAGTAAGTGTGATGTGGTGCTGAGAAGAATGTATATTCTGTTGATTGGGGGTGGAAAGTTCTGTAGATGTCTATTTGGTCTCCTTGGTCCAAAGCTGAGTTCAAGTCCTGAATATCTTTGTTAATTTTCTGTGTCGTTGATCTGTCCAATATTAAGAGTGGGGTGTTAAAGTCTCCCACTATTACTGTGTGGGAGTCTAAGTCTCTTTGTAGGTCTCTAAGAACTTGCTTTATGAATCGGCGTGCTCGTGTGTTGGGTGAATATATATTTAGGATAGTTAGATCTTCTTGTTGAATTGATCCCTTTACCATTATATAATGGCCTTCTTTGTCTCTTTTGATCTTTATGGTTTAAAGTCTGTTTTACCAGAGACTAGGATTGCAAACCCTCCCTTTTTTTTTCTTTTCATTTGCTTGGTAAATCTTCCTCCACCTCTTTATTTTGAGCCTATGTGTGTCTTTGCATGTGAGATGGGTCCCCTGAATACAACACACCAATGGGTCTTGCCTCTTTATCCATTTGCCAATCTGTGCCTTTTAATTGGGGCATTTAGCCCATTTACATTTAAGGTTAATATTGTTATGTGTGAATTTAATCCTGTCATTATGATGCTACCTGATTATTTTGCACATTAGCTGATGCAGTTTCTTCATAGTGTCATTGGTCTTTATATTTTTGTGTGTTTTTGCATGGTTGGTACTAGATTTTCCTTTCCGTACATAGTGCTTCCTTCAGAAGTTCTTGTGAGGCAGGCCTAGTGGTGACAAAATCTCTCAGCATTTGCTTGTCTGTAAAGGATTATTTTTCTCCTTCACTTATGAAACCTAGTTTGGCTGGATATGAAATTCTGGGTTGAAAATTCTTTTCTTTAAGAGGTTGAGTATTGGCCCCCACTCTCTTCTGGCTTGTAGGGTCTCTGCAGAGAGATCTGCTGTTGGTCTGATGGGATTCCCTTTGTGGGTAACCCGACCTTTCTCTCTGGCTGTGCTTAACATTTTTTCCTTAATTTCAACCTTGGTGAATCTGATGATTATGTGTCTTGGGATTGCTCTTCTTGAGGAGTATCTTTGTGGTAGTCTCTGTATGTCCTGAATTTGAATGTTGGCCTGTCTTGCTAGTTTCGGGAAGTTCTCCTGGATAATATCCTGAAGAGTGTTTTCCAACTTGGTTCCATTCTCCCCATCACTTTCAGGTACACCAGTGAAATGGAGGTTTGGTCTTTTCACATAGTCCCGTATTTCTTGGAGGGTTTGTTTGTTCCTTTTCATTCTTTTTTCTCTAATTTTGTCTTCACAATTTAGTTCATTAAGTTTATCTTCAATCTCTGATATCCTTTCTTCCACTTGATTGATTTGGCTATTGCTACTCGTATATGCTTCACGAAGTTCTCTTGGGGTGTTTTTCACCTCCATCAGGTCATTTATGTTCCTTTCTAAACTAGTTATTCTAGTTAGCTATTCCTCTAACCTTTTTTCAAGGTTCTTAGCATCTTGCATTGGGTTAGAACATGGTCCTTTAGCTCAGAGAAGTTTGTTATTACCCACCTTCTGAAGCCTACTTCTGTCAATTCGTCAAACTCATTCTCCCTTATTTTGTTCCCTTGCTGGCGAGGAGTTGTGATCCTTTGGAGGTGAAGAGGCATTCTGGTTTTTGGAGTTTTCAGCCTTTTTGCACTGGTTTTTCCTCATCTTCATGGATTTATCTACATTTGGTCTTTGATGTTGGTGACCTTTGGATTTTTGGTGACCTTTGGGGTTTTGGTGTGGACATCCTTTTTGTTGATGTTGATGCTATTCCTTTCTGTTTGTTAGTTTTTTTTCTACCAGTCTGGCCCCTCTGCTGCAGGTCTGCTGCAGTTTGCTGAAGGTCCACTCTAGACCCTGCTTGCCTGGGTATCACCAGTGGAGGTTGCAGAACAGCAAAGATTGCTACCTGTTCCTTCCTCTGGAAGCTTCGCCCCAGAAGGGCACCCGCTAGATGCCAGCAGGAGCTCTCCTGTATGAAGTGTTTGTCACCCCTGCTGGGAGGTGTCTCCCAGTCAGGCGGCATGGGGGTCAGGGACGCACTTGAGGAGGCAGTCTGTCTCTTATCAGAGCTCGAGCGCTGTGCTGGGAAATCTGCTGCTCTCTTTGGAGCTGCCAGGCAGGAACATTTAAGTCTGCTGAAGCTGCAACCATAGCCACCGTTCCCCCAGGTGCTCTGTCCCAGGGAGATGGGAGTTTTATCTATAAGCCCCTGACTGGGGCTGCTGCCTTTCTTTCAGAGATGCCCTGCCCAGACAGGCGGAATCTAGAGAGGCATTCTGGCTACAGGGGCTTTGCTGAGCTGTGGTGGGCTCCACCCAGTTTGAACTTCCTGGTGGCTTTGTTTACACTGTAAGGGGAAACCACCTACTCAAGCCTCAATAATGGCAGATGCCCCTCTCCACTCAAGCATCACAGGTCAACTTCAGACTGCTGTGCTGGCAGTGAGAATTTCAAGCCAATGAATCTTAGCTTGCTGGGCTCCGTGGGGGTGGGATCCACTGAGCTAGACCACTTGGCTCCCTGGCTTCAGCCACCTTTCCAGGGGGAGTGAATGGTTCTGTCTTGCAGGTGTTCAAGGCACCACTGGGGTGTGAAAAAAAACTCCTGTGGCTAGCTTGGTGCCTGCCCAAATGGCCACCTAGTTTTGTGCTTGAAACCCAGGGCTCTGGTGGTGTAGGCACCTGAGACAATCTCCTGGTCTGCAGGTTGTGAAGACCATGGGAAAAGCCTAGTATATGGGCTGGAGTGCATCATTCCTCATGGCACAGTCCCTCACAGCTTCCCTTGGCTAAGGGAGTGAGTTTTCCGACCCCTTCCACTTCTCAGGTGAGGCATCACCCCACCCTGCTTCAGCTCGCTCTTTGTGGGATTCACTCACTGTCTAACCAGTCCCAATGAGATGAACTGGCTACCTCAGTTGGAAATGCAGGAATCGCCCACCTTCTGTGTTGATCTTGCTGGGAGCTGCAGACAGGAGCTGTTCCTATTTGGCCATCTTGCCAGCCACCCTCTTGCTTTTGTTTTGAGGTAATGTCAAAATGTCTTTGCCCAGATCAATGTCAAGAAGATTTTTCATTGTGTTTTCCTTTAGTAGTTTTACAGCTTCATGTCTTACATTTAGTTCTTTATTTTGTGTTGATTTTTTATAAAGGATAAGAAAAGGGTCCCATTTCTTTTTTATGCTTGTGAGTATCCAGTTTCCTTTACACTATTTATTGAAAAGATTGTCTTTTGTCTATTGTGTTTTCTTGGTACTTGTTGAAAGCAAGTTGACCATAAATGTGTGGATTTACTTCTAGGATCTCCGTTCTGTTCAGTTGGTCTACATATCTCTATTGTGCCAATACCAAGCTGTTTGGATTATTCACCTTTGTAGTAAATTTGAACTAAAATAGTGATATTTTCAGCTTTGTCCTTTCTGCTGAAGATGTTGGCTATTTGAGGTCTTCTGTGATTTTATATGAATTTTAAGACTATTTTTCTCTATTTCAGTAAAAATGCCACTGGGATACTGATGAAGATTACATTGAATTAGTAGGTTGTGTTGGGTGTTACGAACATTTTAATAATATTGATTATTCCAGTTCATGAAAACAGGATATCTTTCTATTTATTTTTGTCTTCTTCAATTTTTTTCATCATTGTTACATAGTTTTTAGTGTACAGATCTTTTACTTTTTTGGTCAACTATATTCCTAAACATTTTTTAATGCTTTTGTAAAGTGAGATTGTTTTCTCAATTTTTTTTCAAATGGCTTACTATTAGTGCATTGAAACATTATTAATTTTTGTATGTTGTTTTGGTATCCTGTAAATTTACTGAATTAATTGATTATTTGTAACAGTTTTTTGGTTAAGACTTTATGGTTTTCTGTATGTAAAATCAAGTTGTCTGCAGAGACAATTTAACCTTTTTCTTTCCAGTTTGGGCACCTTTAATTTTTTTTGGCCTAATTGCTATGGCTAGAACTTTCAGTACTATGTTGACTAAAAATGGTGAGAGTGAATATCCTTGTTTTGATCCTGAAATTAGAAATATCTTTTAATTTTTCACCATGGAGTATGATGTTAGCTGTGGGCTTGTCATATATGCCCTTTAATTATGTAAAGATGTATTTTATCTATACTTAATTGTTGATAGTTTTTATTTTAAAAAGATGTTAAATTTTGTCAAATGTCTTTCTGCATCTATTGAGATGACCATATAGTTTTTTGTCATTTATTCCATTAAAATGGTGTATTATGTTTATTGATTTGCATAGGTTGAACTACCCTTGCATTCCAGTAATACATCCCACTTAATAATGGTAAATGATCCTTTTAACATGCTGTTAAATTCAATTTGCTACTATTATGTTGAAGATTTTTGCATCTATGTTCATTAGGGATATTGTCCTGTTATTTCCTGTTATTTTCTTTTTGTAGTGTGCTTGTTTTGCTTTAGTATCAGGGTAATGCTGGACTTATAAAATGAGATTGAAAGTATTCCCTCCTCTTTGAATTTTTAGAAGAGTTTGTGAAAGATCAGTATTAGTTCTTCTTTTTAAATTAAATTAAATTTAATTATATTTCAATAGTTTTGGGAGAACAGGTGGTTTTTGGTTATATGGATAAGTTATTTAGTGGTGATTTCGGAGATTTTTGTGCACCCATCACTCAAGCAGTGTACACTGTACACAGTATGTAGTCTTTTATTCCTTGCCCCCCTCCTACCCTTCCCCTGAATCCCCAAAGTCCATTATATCATTTGTATGCCTTTGTGTACTCATAGCTTAGCTCCCATTTATAAGTGAGAACATAAGTGATTTTCCATTTCTGAGTTACTTCACTTAGAATAATGGTCTCCAGCTCCATCCAAGTTGCTGCGAATGCTATTTTTTTTTTCTTATTATGAGCGAGTAGTATTCCAGGGTGTGTGTGTGTGTGTGTGTGTGTGTGTATAATATATATATATATATATATACCACATTTTCTTTATCAACTCCTTGGTTGATGGGCATTTAGGCTAGTTCTATGCATGTAGAAGTGTCTTTTTCATGTAATGACTTCTTTTCTTCTGGGTAGATACCCAGTAGTGGGATTGCTGGATCGAATGGCACTTCTACTTTTAGTTCTTTAAGGAATCTCCATACTGTTTTCCATAGTGGTTGTACAAGTTTATAGTCCCATTAGGAGTGTAAAAGTGCTCCCTTTTCACCACATTGACACCAAATTCTTGAACCCAAAATAGAGCCCACATAGCCAAAGCAAGACTAAGCAAAAAACAAAAATAAAAATAAAGGAGGTTCCAAGATGGCCAAATAGGAACAGCTCCAGTCTGCAGCTCCCAGCATGAGCACTGCAGAAGACGGGTGATTTCTGCATTTCCAACTGAGGTACTGGGTTCATCTCACTGGGGCTTATCAGACAATGGGTGCAGCCCACAGAGCAGGGTGGGGCATCACCTCACACGGGAAGCGCAAGAGGTCTGGAATTCCCTTTCCTAGCAAAGGGAAGCCGTGACAGACAGTACCTGGAAAATTGGGGAACTCCCACCCTAATACTGTGCCTTTCCAACGGCCTTAGCAAGTGGCACAGCAGGAGATTATATCCTACACCTGGCTCAGAGGGTCCCACGCCATGGAGCCTCACTCACTTAGCAGTCTGAGATCAAACTGCAAGGTGGCAGTGAGGCTGGGGGAGGGGCGTCCACTATTGCTGAGGCTTGAGTAGGTAAACAAAGTGTCTGGGAAGCTCAAACTGGGTGGAGCCCACCACAGCTCAAGGAGGCCTGCCTGCCTCTGTAGACTCCACCTCTAGGGGCAGGGTGTAGCTGAACAAAAGGCAGCAGAAACTTCTGCAGATGTAAACATCCCTGTCTGACAGCTTTGAAGAGAGTAGTGGTTCTCCCAGCATGGAGTTTGAGATCTGAGAACAGACAGACTGCCTCCTCAATTGGGTCCCTGAACCCGAGTAGCCTAACTGGGAGACACCTCCCAATAGGGGCCAACTGACACCTCATACAGCCAGGAGCCCCTCTGAGACGAAGCTTCCAGACGAAGTATCAGGCAGCAACATCTGCCGTTCTGCAATATTTGCTGTTCTGCAGCCTCTGCTGGTGATACCCAGGCAAACGGGGTCTGGGGTGGACCTCCAGCAAACTCCAACAGACCTGCAGCTGAGGGTCCTGACTGTTAGAAGGAAAACTAACAAACAAAAAGGACATCCACACCAAAACCCCATCTGTACATCACCATCATCAAAGACCAAAGGTAGACAAAAACCACAAAGATGCGAAGAAACCAGAGCAGAAAAGCTGAAAATTCTAAAAATCAGAGCGCCTCTTCTCCTCCAAAGGAACACAGCTCCTCACTAGCAATGGAACAAAGCTGGATGGAGAATGAATTTGACGAGTTGAGAGAAGAAGGCTTCAGAAGATCAGTAATAACAAACTTCTCTAAGCTAAAGGAGGATGTTCGAACCCATCACAAAGAAGCTAAAAACGTTGAAAAAAGATTAGACGAATGGCTAACTAGAATAAACAGTGTAGAGAAGTTCTTAAATGACCTGATGGAGCTGAAAACCATGGCACGAGAACTACGTGATGCATGCACAAGCTTCAGTAGCTGATTTGATCAAGTGGAAGAAAGGATATCAGTGATTGAAGATCAAATGAATGAAATGAAGCGAGAAAAGAAGTTTAGAGAAAAAAGAGTAAAAAGAAACAAACAAAGCCTCCAAGAAATATGGGACTATGTGAAAAGACTAAATCTACATCTGATTGGTGTATCTGAAAGTGATGGGGAGAATGGAACCAAGTTGGAAAACACTCTTCAGGTTATTATCCAGGAGAACTTCCCCAACCTAGTGAGGCAGGCCAACATTCAAATTCAGGAAATACACAGAATGCCACAAAGATACTCCTTGAGAAGAGCAACCCCAAGACACATAATCATCAGATTCACCAAAGTTGAAATGAAGGAAAAAATGTTCAGGGCAGCCAGAGAGAAAGGTCAGGTTACCCACAAAGGGAAGCCCATCAGACTAACAGCAGATCTCTCGGCAGAAACTCTACAAGCCAGGAGAGAGTGGGGGCCAATATTCAACATTCTCAAAGAAAAGAATTTTCAACCCAGAATTTCATATCCAGCCAAACTAAGCTTCATAAGTGAAGGAGAAATAAAATACTTTACAGACAAACAAATACTGAGAGATTTTGTCACGACCAGGCCTGCCCTAAAAGAGCTCCTGAAGGAAGCACTAAACATGGAAAGGAACAACTGGTACCAGCCACTGCAAAAACATGCCAAATTGTAAAGACCATCAATGCTAGGAAGAAACTGCATCAACTAACGAGCAAAATAACCAGCTAACATCTTAATGACAGGATCAAATTCACACATAACAATATTATCTTTAAATGTAAATGGGCTAAATGCTCCAATTAAAAGACACAGACTGGCAGATTGGATGAAGAGTCAAGACCCATCACTGTGCTGTATTCAGGAGACTCATCTCACGTGCAGACACACATAGGCTTAAAATAAAGAGATGGAGAAAGATCTACCAAGCAAATGGAAAACAAAAAAAGGCAGGGGTTGCAATCCTAGTCTCTGATAAAACAGGCTTTAAACCAACAAAGATCAAAAGAGACAAAGAAGGCCATTACATAATGGTAAAGGGATCAATTCAACAAGAAGAGCTGACTATCCTAAATATATATGCACCCAATACAGGAGCACCCAGATTCATAAAGCAAGTCCTTAGAGACCTACAAAGAGACTTAGACTCCCACACAATAATAAGGGAGACTTTAACACCCCATTGTCAACATTAGACAAATCAATGAGACAGGAAGTTAACAAGGATATCCAGGAATTGAACTCAGCTCTGCACCAAGCAGACCTAATAGACATCTACAGAACTCTCCACCTCAAATCAACAGAATATACATTCCTCTCAGCACCACATCACACTTATTCCAAAATTGACCGCATAGTTGAAGTGAAACACTCCTCAGCAAATGTAAACGAACAGAAATTATAACAAACTGTCTCTCAGACCACAGTGCGATCAAACTAGAACGCAGGATTAAGAAACTCACTCAAAACCGCTCAACTACATGGAAACTGAACAACCTGCTCCTGAATGACTACTGGGTACATAACGAAATGAAGGCAGAAATAAAGATGTTCTTTGAAACCAATGAGAACAAAGACACAATGTACAAGAATCTCTGGGACATTTAAAGCAGTGTGTAGAGGGAAATTTATAGCACTAAATGCCCACAAGAGAAAGCAGGAAAGATCTAAAATTGACACCCTAACATCACCACTAAAAGAACTAGAAAATTCGCTGGGCACAGTGGCTCACATCTGTAATCCCAGCACTTTGCGAGGCCGAGGCGGGTGGATCACGAGGTCAGGAGATCGGGACCTTCCTGGCTAACACAGTGAAATCCTGTCTCTACTGAAAACATAAAAAATTAGCCAGGCGTGGTGGGCACCTGTAGTCCCAGGTACTCGGGAGGCTGAGGCAGGAGAATGGCGTGAACCCAGGAGGTGGAGGTTGCAGTGAACCGAGATCACACCACTGCACTCCAGCCTGGGGAACAGAGCAAGACTCCATCTCAAAAAAAAAGAACTAAAAAAACAAGAGCAAACACATTCAAAAGCTAGCAGAAGGCAAGAAATAACTAAGATCAGAGCAGAACTGAAGGAGATAGAGACAAAAAAAACCCTTCAAAAAATCAATGAATCCAGGAGCTGGTTTTTTGAAAAGATCAACAAATTTGATAGATCGCTGGCAAGACTAATAAAGAAGAAAAGAGAGAAGAATCAAATAGATGCAAAATAAATGAATAAATAAGTAAAGGGGATCTCACCACTGATCCCACAGAAATACAAACTACCATCAGAGAACACTGTAAACACCTCTACACAAATAAACTAAAAAATCTAGAAAAAATGGATAAATTCCTGGACACATACACCCTCCCAAGACTAAACCAGGAAGAAGTTGAATCCCTGAATAGACCAATAACAGGTTCTGAAATTGAGGCAATAATTAATAGCCTACCAACCAAAAAAAGTCCAGGACCAGACGGATTCACAGCTAAATTCTACCAGAGGTAAAAAGAGGAGCTGGTACCATTCCTTCTGAAACTATTCCAATCAACAGAAAAAGAGGAAATCCTCCCTAATTCATTTTATGAGGCCAACATCATCCTGATACCAAAGCCTGGCACAGACGCAACAAAAGGAATTTTAGATCAATATCGCTGATGAACATCGATGCAAAAATCCTCAATAAAATACTGGGAAACTGAATCCAGCAGTACATCAAAAAGCTTATCCACTACGATCAAGTTGGCTTCATCCCTGGGATGCAAGGCTGGTTCAACATATGGAAATCAATAAACATAATCCATCATATAAACAGAACCAAAGACAAAAACCACATGATTATCTCAATAGATGCAGAAAAGGCCTTCGACAAAATTCAACAACCTTTCATGCTAAAAGCTCTCAATAAACTAGGTATTGATGGGGCATATCTCAAAATAATAAGAGCTATTTATGACAGACCCACAGCCAATATCATACCGAATGGGCAAAAGCTGGAAGCATTCCCTTTGAAAACTGACATAAGACAGGGATGCCCTCTCTCACCACTCCTATGCAACATAGTGTTGGAAGTTCTGGCCAGGGCAATTAGGCAGGAGAAGGAAATAAAGGGTAATCAATTAGGAAAAGAGGAAGTCAAATTGTCCCTGTTTGCAGATGACATGATTGTATATTTACAAAACCCCATCGTCTCAGCCCAAAATCTCCTTAAGCTCATAAGCAACTTCAGCAAAGTCTCAGGATACAAAATCAATGTGCAAAAATCACAAACATTCCTATACACCAATAACAGACAAACAGGAGCCAAATCATGAGTGAACTCCATTCACAATTGCTTCAAAGAGAATAAAATACTTAGGAATCTTACTTACAAGGGATTTGAAGGACCTCTTTAAGGAGAACTACAAACCATTGCTCAACAAAATAAAAGAGGACACAAAGAAATGGAAGAACGTTCCATGTTCATGGATAGGAAGAATCAATATTGTGAAAATGGCCATACTACCCAAGGTAATTTACAGATTCAATGCCATTCCCATCAAGCTACCAATGACTTTCTTCACAGAATTGGAAAAAAACTACTTTAAAGTTCATGTGGAACCAAAAAAGAGTCCACATTGCCGAGACAATCCTAAGCCAAAAGAACAAAGCTGGAGGCATCACACTACCTGACTTCAAACTATACTACAAGGCTACAGTAACCAAAACAGCATGGTACTGGTACCAAAACAGAGATATAGACCAATGGAACAGAATAGAGCCCTCCGAAATAATACCACACATCTACAACCATCTGATCTTTGACAAACCTGACAAAAAGAAGAAATGGGGAAAGGATTCCCTATTTAATAAATGGTTCTGGGAAAAGTGGCTAGCCATGTGTAGAAAGCTGAAACTGGATCCCTTCCTTACGCCTTATACAAAAATTAATTCAAGATGGATTAAAGACTTAAATGTTAGACCTCAAACCGTAAAAACCCTAGAAGAAAACCTAGGCAATACCATTCAGGCCATAGGCATGGGCAAGGACTTCATGACTAAAACACCAAAAGCAATGGCAACAAAAGCCAAAATTGACAAACGGGATCTAATTAAACTCAAGAGCTTCTGCACAGGAAAAGAAACTACCATCAGAGTGAACAGGCAACCTACAGAATGGGAGAAATTTTTTACAATCTACCCATCTGACAAAGGGCTAATATCCAGAATCTACAAAGAACTCAAACAAATTTACAAGAAAAAATCAAACAACCCCATCAAAAAGTGGGCAAAGGATATGAACAGACACTTCTCAAAAGAAGACATTTATGCAGCCAACAGACACATGAAAAAATGCTCATCATCACTGGTCATCAGAGAAATGCAAATCAAAACCACAATGAGATACCATCTCACACCAGTTAGAATGATGATCATTAAAAAGTCAGGAAACAACAGGTGCTGGAGAGGATGTGGAGAAATAGGAACACTTTTACACTGTTGGTGGGACTGTAAACTAGTTCAATCATTGTGGAAGACAGTGTGGTGATTCCTCAGGGATCTAGAACTAGAAATACCACTTGACCCAGACCTCCCATTACTGGGCATATACCCAAAGGATTATAAATCATGCTGCTGTAAAGACACACACACACGTATGTTTATTGTGGCACTATTCACAATAGCAAAGACTTGGAACCAACCCAAATGTCCATCAATGACAGACTGGATTAAGAAAATGTGGCACATATACACCATGGAATACTATGCAGCCATTAAAAAGGATGAGTTCATGACCTTTGTAGGGACATGGATGAAGCTGCAAACCATTATTCTCAGCAAACTATCGAAAGGACAGGAAACCAAACACCACATGTTCTCACTCATAGCTGGGGATTGAACAATGGGAACACTTGGAAACAGGATGAGGAACATCACACATTGGGGCCTATTGTGGTGTGGGGGGATGGGGGAGGGATAGCATTAGGAGATATACTTAATGTTATATCGATATATTGGTATATACTTAATGTTATATACCTGTTAATGACGAGTTAACAGGTGCAGCACACCAACATGGCACATGTATATGTACGTAACAAACCTGCACGTTGTGCACATGTACCCTAGAACTTAAAGTATAATAAAAATAAATAAATAAATAAATAAATAAAAACTACATCTAGAGCATCACATTACCTTACTTCAAACTATACTACCAGGCTATAGTTACCCAAACAACATGGTAATAGTAAAAAAAAAAAAAGTAGATATGTAGGCCAATAGTATCAGCTATTATTTAAATGTTTGTTATAAAGCTGTCAAGCCCTGCAGTCCTTGAGAAATTTTGATTACTTTTTCAATGCCCTTACTAATTATTGATCAGTTGATATTTTCTATTTCTTAGTGATTTATTCTTAATAGATTGTATGTTTCAAGGACTATATCAGTTTCTTCCAAGTTATCCAACTATTTGATGTATAATTGTTCATAATAGTCTTTTATGGCACTGTACATTTATACAATGTAAGTTATAATGCTGCCTCTTTCATGTCTGATTTTATTTACTTGATTATTCTCCCTTTTATTCTTAGTCTAACTAAATGTTTGTCAATTTCATTTATCTTCTCAAAAAACTAACTCTTAAGCTCATTAACTTTTCTATTGTTTTATAGGTTATTTCGTTGATTTCTAATTTGTTCTTTATTATTTTCTTTCTTCTACAAAATTTATGCTTTGTTCTTCTTCATCTAGTTCCTTGAGTTGTAAAATTGAATTCTTTATTTCAGATCTTTCTTCTTTTTTATGTAGGTGTTTATTGCTATAAATTTTCTCCTAGAACTGTTTTTTCTGCATACCGTAAGTTTTACTATTTCCATTTTCATTTGTCAGTCTCAAGATCTTTTTTATTTCCTTCTTGATTTCTTCTCTGATCCATTGGTTATTCAGGAGCTTGTTGTTTACTTTCTGCATATTTCGGGATTTTAAAAATCTCACGCTGTTAATGGTTTTTCATCTCATACCTTTGTGGTCAGAAAAAATGCTTAATATGATTTCAATCTTTTTAAAATTTTTGAAGACTTTTTTGTGGCCTGACATATAATCTATCCTGGAGAATGACTTAAGTGTGCTTCAGAAGAATGTTTATTCTTCTGCTTTGGGATGAAATGTTCTGTATATGTCTGATAGACTTATTTGGTTTAAAGTTCATTTCAAGTCCTGTGTATTATTGAATTTCTGTCTGAATAATCTGTTATTGAATTGACATATCAAAATCTTCTCCTATTAATGTATTGCTATCTATCTTCCTCATCAGACCTATTAATATTTGCCCTATATATTTAGGTGATCTCTTGCTAAGTGTATATATTACAGTTTTTGAGTTATAGTTTATTTTGTCTGATAGAAGTATAGCTATTCCTGCTGTCTCTTGGTTTCTATTTGCATCAATTATCTTTCTTTATTGCTTCCCTTTCAGTCTACATGTGTACTTAAAGCTGAAGTAGGTCTCTTGTAGGCACCATATAGCTGGGTGTCTTGTTTTTCCATTCAGCCAATCTATGTCTTTTGATTGAATAGTTCATTCTTTTTTGATTCAAGGTAATCATTGATAGAAAAAAATTTGCTACTACCATTTTATTGTTTGTGGTTTTTTGGAGATCTTTTGTTCCTTTCTTTTTCTCTTTTTTTATACTTTTGTGATTTTATTATTTTCTGTAATGGTATATATATTAGTCCATTCTCACACTGCTATAAAAATACTACCTGAGACTGGGTAATTTATAAAATAAAGAGGTTTAATTGACTCACAGTTCTGCATGGCTGGGGAGGCCTCAGGAAACTTACAATTACAGCAGAAGGGTAAGCAGGCATGTCTTACATGGTGACAAGGGAGAGAACACGTGAAGGAAGTGAAGGGGGAGGAGCCCCTTATAAAACCATCAGATCTCAAGTGAAAACTCACTATCATGAGAACAGCATGGGGGCAACTGCCCTTATGATCCAATCACCTCCCACCAGGTCCTGCCCTCCACATGTAGGGATTATGGGGATTACAATTTGAGATGAGATTTGGGTAGGGACACAGAGCCAAACCATATCAGTATGTTTTGATTTCTTTCTCTTTTTCTTTTGTGTATCTGCTATAGGTTTTTGATTTGTGATTAAAATGAAGCTAACATAGAAAATCTTGCAGTTATGCCAATTTATTTTAAACTAATAACAACTCCAGTTTGATTGCATATCACAACTCTATACTTTTTCCCTCATTTAATGTTTTTGATGCACAATTTACATTTTTAAATGTTGTGTATCCTTTAACAAATTATTGTAGGTATAAGTCTTTTTGATAGTTTTGTCTTTTAAGTTTATACTAGTAATATAAATGATTTACACGACCATTACAGTATTATTCTGAATTTGACTACATATTTACCTTTACAAGTGAGTTTTTTATTTTTGTTTTTAATGTTATTAATTAGCGTTATTTCGTTGCAACTGTGGAAATTCTCTTGAGCATTTCTTGTAAGGCAAGTCTAGTGGTGGTGAACTCCCTCAGCTTTTGTTTATCTGGAAATGTCTTTATTTTCCTTTCATTCCAGAAGAACAGTTTTTCCAGGTTTAGTATTTTGGTTTGAAGATTTTTTTCTTTTTCAGCTCTTTGAATATATCAGCCCACTCTCTTTTGTCTTGCAAAATTGTTGTTAAAATGTTTGCTGATAGTCTTATGTAGTTTCCCCTGTATTCGATTATGTCATTTCTTACTGATTTCAACATTCTCTCTCTCCTGGCCTGGGATAGGCACAGAGCCAAGGGGACCTTTCTACCGTGGAGAAAGGGTGAGTAAGCAAGAATCCCAGGGGACCAACACTTCTGCGACAGAACTTTCATTCCTGGGCATGGGAGATCCCCCCTAACTGCTTTCTCTCCCCTAGCCTTCAGACCAACATGAAGATCTGCCAGCTACCTGGGTAGAGAGGCTTCTCAGGCCCATGTGTAGTCCCATAGGTCTTGCATTCCTCAGGACCTCAGCAACAGATCCCACAGGTCTCCCAACAAGAGTTGTCAGGCGGTCTTAAACACCCTCATGTTATTGGCCACATCCACAGTGCTGAGGAGTGGATGGACTTCAGGCCTTGCCTCTGCTGCATCTCTCCAAGCAAAGCCAATTGGCCTGTTACCATGATGTAGCCACTCCATTCCTGCCTGAGCACTACAGCTGGTTGTAGCTCTTTATTTCTCTGTAATGGAGCTCCCAGATGTAACTGACAGGCTTTCTGTGAATGCTGCTGTCATGTTCCCTGCCACTGCTGCCCTCAGGCTGGGGATGGAGTGAATAGCCCAAGAACTGTCATTGGCCTCCAGTGTGCTGCACTGCCATATGGAAAAGTGGCCAGGCCATTGTCCACATGGCTTCTCGACCCTGCTACATCTCACTGGGCAGGATCTCCTGGTCTGGGGCCCAGTGCAGCTGCCCTTCCCCTGCCTGATCACTTTATTCAATGGCAATGGCCGTCATGTATTTCTCTAAAGTGGAAATCCCAGAGGCAACCATCAGGCTCTCTGCCATTGCCTCCACAGTGATTCCAGTCCCTTCTACCCCTAGGATATGGAGGATACAAAGAGTCTGACTAATTTCAGGCAATTAAAGTGCCAGTGGCCATCCTACAAAGAGGACAGCTCATCTTCCCCCATAGTCTCTGACCCTTCTGGTTTTGCCAGGCATAGCCCTCTGGCTTGGGCCTGCAGTGCAGCCACCCTAGCCCTGGATGGTTACTCTGATTGGCAGTGGATCTGTGATTCTCCCAGAGGCAACTGACAGCCCCTCTATGACTGCCTACTGTGGTACCCACCCTTGCTGTTCCTGGGCTGGGGAAGGAACAAATACCCTGATTGCTTTGCTTCTTTGTTCATGCCTCCAATACATCGCAGCCACCCTGTGGAGAGACAGCCAAACTGTCTTCCCCGTGTGTCCCATTGAAAGTTTCCAGAAATGAAGCCAACTGACGAAACTTACCCCACAGTTAAAAGAACATCCGTCCTCCTGGATGAGAAAAAACTAGTGCAAGAACTCTGGCAATTCAAGCAGCCAGAGTTCTCTCTTACCTCCAAACTAGTCCACTAGCTCCCCAGCAATAGTTCTTCACCAGTCAGAAATGCCTGGACAAACATAGAATTCAGAATCTGGATGGCAAGAAAACTCATCAAGATTCACAAGAAAGTTGAAACCTAATCCAAGTAATCCAACAAATAGAGTAAGACAATAAATGAGCTGAAAGATGAAATAGTCATTTTGAGAAATAGCTGAACTGAACTTCTGGAGCTAAAAATTTCACTACAGTATTTTATAATACAATCAGAAGTACTAACAGCAGAATGGACCAAAGTGAGGAAATAATCTCTGAACTCAAAGACCAGATCATCAAATCAACTCAGTCAGACAAAAATACAGAAAAAAGAATTTTAAAAATTGAACAAATCCTTCAAGAAATGTGGGATTATGTAAAGAGACAAAATCTACAACTCCTTGGCATCTTTGAGAGGAGGAGAGAGAATAAACAACTTAGAAAACATATTTGAGGACATAGTCCAAGAAGATTTCCCTAATCTCACTAGAGAGGTTGACACACAAATCTAATAAATATAGGGAACCGCAATGAGATACTGTACACAATGACCAGACTGAGGGCACATAGTCATCAAATTCACAATGTCAATACAAAAGAAAATTATCTTAAAGGCAGCTAGATTGGAGGGTGAAGTCACAGACAGAGGGGATGCCATTAGGCTACCAGCAGACATCTCAGCAGAAACCTTAGAAGCCAGAAGATATTGGGGGCATATTTTCAGCACCCATAAGGAAAAAAATTCCAACCAAGAATTTCATATTCCACCAAACTAAGCTTCATAAGTGGAAAAAAAATCCTTCTCAAACAAGCAAATTTTGAGGGAATTTTTTTAAATAAATCGGCCTTACAAGAGGTTATTAAGGGAGAGTAAACATGGAACTAAAAGATTGACACCTGCTACCACAAAAACACACTTAAACTTATGGCCCATAGGTACTATAAAGCAAATCCACAATCAAATCTACATAACAACCTGCTGACCACATGGTGACAGTTTCAAAATCACACATATCAATACTAACCATGAATGTAAACAGGCTAAACACCCCACTTAAAAGACATAGAGTGGCAAGCTGGATAAAAAGAAAATAACCAACCATCTGCTGCCTTCAAGAGACTCATCTCACAAGTAACAACACCCACAGTCTTAAAATAAAGGGATAGAATAAGGACTGCCATGCAACCGGGAAAGAAAAAAAAAAAGAACAGGAGTCATATTATCACATCAGAAAAAAAGATTTAAACCAACAAAAATGAAGGACAAAGAATGACATTACAGGATTTCAGGCCAGCTCCAGTCTGCAATTCCTATTGACACCAATGCAGAAGGCAGGTGATTTCTGCATTTCCAACTGAGATTCCCAGTTTATCTCATTGGTACTGGTTAGGCACTGGGTACAACCCATGGAGGGTGAGCAGAAGCAGAGTGGGGCGTCACTTCACCTGGGAAGTGCAAGGAGCCGGGGGGACCTCCCTCCCGAAGTCAAAGGAAGCCATGAGGGACTGTGCTACCTGGCGCAGATACTACATGTTTTCCTACGCTTTTGCCACGGTTTTTGCAATCTGCAGATCAGGAGATTCCCTTGTGTGCTTATGCCTCCACTGGTGATATTCAGGCAAAGAGGGTCTGGAGTGGACCTCTAGCAAACTGCAGCAGATCTGCAGAAGAGGGGCCTGACTGTTAGAAGAAAAACTAACCAAAAAAAAAAAAAAAACAAAAAACAAAAAAAATAGCATCAACATCAGCAAAAAGGACCCCTCCACAAAAATCCCATCTGAAGGTCATCAGCCTCAAAGATCAAAGGTAGATAAATCCATGAAGATGAAGAAAAAACAGCACAAAAACACTGAGAATTCCAAAAACCAGAATGCCTCTTCTCCTCCAAATGATCGCAATTCTTCTTCAGCAAGGGCACAAAACTGGATGGAGAATGAGATAGACAAATGTACAGAAGTAGGCAAATCAATACATGTAATCCATCACATAAGAAGAACCAGTGACACAAACCACATGATTATCTCAATAGATGCAGAAAAGCCTTTGATAAGATTCAACACCCCTTCATACTAAAAATTCTCAATAAACTAGGTATTGATGGAACATACCTCAAAATAGTAAGAGCTATTTATGACAAGCTCACAGCCAATATCATACTGAATAGGCAAAAACTGGAAGCATTCTCTTTGAAAACCAGCACAAGACAAGGATGCCGTCTCTCGCTACTCCTATTCAACATAGTATTGGAAGTTCTGGCAGGAAAATCAGCCAAGAGAAAGATATAAAGAGCATCCAAATAGGAAGAAAGGACGTCAAATTGTCTCTGTTTGCAAATGACATGATTGTATATTTAGAAAACCCCATCGTCTCAGCCCAAAAACTCCTTAAGCTTATAAGCAACCTCAGCAAAGTCTTGGGATACAAAATCAATGTGCAAAAATCACAAGCATTCCTATACACCAATAATAGACAAGCAGAGAGCCAAATCATGAGTGAACTCCCATTCACAATTGCTAGAAAGAGAATAAAATACCTAGGAATACAACTTACAAAGGAGATGAGAGACCTCTTCAAGGAGAACTACAAACCATTGCTGAAGGAACTAAGAGAGGATACAAACAAATAGAAAAACATTCCATGCTCATAGATAGGAAGAATCAATGTCGTGAAGACAGACATACTGCCCAAAGTAATTTATAGATTCAATGCTATTCCCATCAAGTTACCATTGACTTTCTTCACAGAATTAGAAAAAACTACTTTAAATTTCATATGGAACCAAAGAAGAGCCCGTATAGCCAAGAGAATCTTAAGCAAAAAGAACAAAGCTGGAGGCATCACACTACCTGACTTCAAAGTATACTACAAGGTTACAGGAATGAAAATAGCATGGTACTGGTACCAAAACAGAGATATAGACCAATGGAACAGAACAGAGCCCTCAGAAATAACACCATACATCTACAACCATCTGATCTTTGACAAACCTGACAAAAACAAGCAATGGGGAAAGGATTCCCTGTTTAATAAATGGTGCTGGGAAAACTGGCTTGCCATATGTAGAAAATAGAATCTGGACCCCTTCCATATACATTATACAAAAATTAAATCAAGATGGATTTAACACTTAAAAGTAAGACCTAAAACCATAAAAACCCTAGAAGAAAACCTAGGCAATACCATCCAGGACATAGGCATGGGCAAAGACTTCATGACTAAAACACCAAAAACAATTGCAGGAAAAGCCAAAATTGACAAATGGGATCTAATTAAGTTGAAGATCTCCTGCACAGCAAAAGAAACTATCATCAGAGTAAACAGGCAACCTACAGAATGGGAGAACATTTTTGCAATCCATCCATCTGACAAAGGTCTAGTATCCAGAATCTACAAGGCACTTAAGAAAAAAACAAAGAACCCCATTAAAAAGTGGGAAAGGATATGGAGAGACACTTCTCAAAAGAAGACATTTATGCAGCCAACAAACATATGAAAAAAAGTTCATCATCACTGGTCATTAGAGAAATGCAAATCAAAATGCAATGAGATGGTATCTCATTGTGGGACCATCCACACTCAGAGATGAGAAAGAACCAAAGCAAGAACTCCAGTAACTCAAAAGGCCAGAATGTCTCCAGACAACCGCCCCAGTTAACCAACAAGAGCTCTTAACCAGGCTAAGCTGGCTGAAACGACAGAAATGGAATTCAGAATATGGATACGAATGAAGATCATTGAGTTTCAAGAGGATAATAAAACCCAATTCAAGGAAACTAAGAATCACAGTAAAGTGATATAGGAGCTGAAGAATGAAATAGCCAGTGTAAAAAAGAGTTTAACAGCTCTGACAGAGCTGAATAACGCAGTGCAAGAATTTCACAGTGCAGTCGCAAGAATTAACAACAGAGTAAATCAAGCTGAGTAAAGAATCTCAGAAGTTGAAGACTGGTTCTCTGAAATAAGACAATCAGACAAAAATAAAAAGAAATGAACAAAACCTCTGAGGAGTATAAGATTCCATATAAAGAGGCCAAATCTATGAATTATTAGCATCCCTGAAAGGGAGGGGGAGAAAGCAAACAACTTGGGAAACATATTCCAGGATATCATCTATGAAAACTTCCCCAGCCTTGCTAGAGAGGCCAACAGTCAAACTAAGGAAATACAGGGAACTCCTGCAAAATTCTACACAAACTGGAAAACCTAGAAGAGATGGAAAAACACCCGGACAGATACACCCTTCCAAGACTGAACCAGGAAGAGACCAAGAGCAAGCTCTGAAATTGAATCTGTAATAAACAGCCTACCAACCAATAAAAGCCCAGGACCCAATAGAGTCACAGCCAAATTCTACCAATTCTACAAAGAAGAGCTGGTACCATTCCTATACAAGCTATTCCAAAAAATTGAAGAGGGGGTACTCTTCCCTAAGTTATTCTGTGAGGCTAGCATCATCTTGATACCAAACCTGGTAGAGACACAACAAAAAAAGAAAACTTCAGGCCGGCCGTGGTGGCTCATGCCTGTAATCCCAGCACTTTGGGAGGCTGAGGCAGGCAGATCACGAAGTCAGGATCCTGGCCAACATGGTGAAACCCCATCTCTATTAAAATACAAAATATTAACTGGGCATGTTGGTGTGTGCCTCTAGTCCCAGTTACTCAGGAGGCTGAGGCTGGGGAATTGCTTGAACCTGGGAGGCAGAGGTTGCAGTGAGCCAAGATGGTGCCACTGCACTCCAGCCTGGCAACAGAGCAAGACTCTGTCTAAAAAAAAAAAAAAAAATTCTTCAGGCCAATATCCTTGATGAACATCAACGCAAAAATCTTCAATGAAACATTTGCAAACAAAATTCAGCAGCACATCAAAAAGCTAATTCACCATGATTGAGCAGGCTTCATCCCCAGGATGCAAGGCTGGTTCAACATATGCAAATCAATAAATGTGATTCATCACATAAACAGAACTAAAGACAAAAACCAAATGATTATTTTAATAGATACAGAAAAAGCTTTCAATAAATTCAAAACCCCTTCATTTTAAAACTCTTAACAAACTAGGTATTGAAGGAACATACCTCAAAATAGTGAGAGCTGTCTATGACAGACACACAGTCAATATCATACTGAATGGGCAAAAGCTGAAAGCATTTCCCTTGAAAATCAGCACAAGGCAAGAATGACTTCTGTCACCCCTCCTATTCAACATGGTATTGGAAATCCTAGCCAGAGCAATCAGGCAAGGGAAAGAAATAAAGGACATCCAAATAGGAAGAGAGGAAGTCAAACTCTCTCTCTTTGCAGGCAACATAATTTTATATCTAGAAAATCCCATAGTCTCACCCCAAAATCTCCTTCAGCTGATAAACAACTTCAGTGAAGTTTCAGGATACAAAATTGACATACAAAAATTACTAACTTTCCTATACACCAAAAACAGTCAATCTGAGAGCCAGATCCGAAAGGCAATCCTGTTCACAGTTACCACAGAATGAATAAAATACCTAGGAATAAAGCTAACCAGGGAGGTAAAAGATGTCTACAATGAGAATTACAAAACACTGTTCAAAGTAATCAGAGAAGACATAAACAAACGGGAAAACATCCCATGGTCATGGATAGGAAGAATCATTATTGTTGAAATGGCCGTACTGCCCAAAGGAATTTACAAATTCAGTGCTATTTCTATCAAACTACCAAGATATTCTTCACATGACTAGATAAATAAAACTATTTTAAAATTCATATGGAACCAAAAAAGAGTATCAGTGGCTAAGGCAATCCTAAGCAAAAGGAACAAAGCTAGAAGCATCACATTACCTGACTTCAAACTATAATAGAGGGCTAGAGTAACCAAAACAACATGGCACTGGCATAAAAACAGGCACATAGACCAATGGAACAGAATAGAGAGCCCAGAAATAAGGCTGCACACTCATGATCATCTGATCTTCAAAAAATCTGGCAAAAACAAGAAATGGGAAAAAGACTCCCTATTCAATAAATAGTGCTTGGATAACTGTCTAGCTATATGCAGAAGAATGAAGCTGAACCCGTTCCTTACACTATATACAAAAGTTAACTCAAAATGGATTAAAGACTTAAATGTAAAACCCAAAACCATAAAAACCCTGAAAGGCAACCTAGGCAATACCATCCTGGACATAGGAATGAGCAAAGATTTCATGACAAAGACACTAAGAGCAATTGCAACAAAAGCAAAAATTGACAAGTGGGATCTAATTAAACGTAAGAGTTTCTACACAGGACAGGAAACTATCAACACAGTCAACAGTCAACCTACAGAATGGGAGAAAATATTTGCAAACTATGCATCTGACAAAGGTTTGATATCCAGAATATATAAGGAACATAAATAAATTTACAAGAGAAAAACAAACTCCATTAAAAAGTGGGCAAAGAACATGAACAGACGCTTTCCAAAAGAAGACATACATGCAGCCAACATGCATATGAAGAAAAGCTCAATGTCACAAATCGTTACAGAAATGCAATCAAAGCCACAATGAGATACCACTTTATACTAGTAAAAATACCTATATAAAAGTAAAAAAAAAAAAAAAAAAAAAGATGCTGGCAAGGTAGTGGAGAAAAGGGAACACTTATACACCATTGATCAGAGTGTAAATTAGTTCAACCCTTGTGGAAAGCAGTATGGTGATTCCTCAAAAAGCCAAAAGAGGAACTACCATTCGACCCAGCCATCCCATTACTGGGTATATACCCAGAGGAATATAAATCATTTTACGTTAATGACACATGTATGCAAATGTTCACTGCAGCACTATTTATGATAGCAAAGACAAGGAATCAACCTAAATGCCCATCAATGACAGACTGGATAAAGAAAATGTGGTACATAAACATCATAGAATAATATGCAGCCATAAAAAAGAACAAGATTATATATTTGGTGGGAATGTGGGTGGAGATCAAGGCTATTATCCTCAGAAAACTAACAGGAGCAGAAAACCAAACACTGCATGTTCTCACTTATAAGTACAAGTTAAATGATGAAAACGTATGAACACAAGGAAGGAAACAACAGACACTAGGGTCTACTTGAGAGTGGAGAGTGGTAGGAGGAGGGAGAGGAGCAGAAAAGATAACTATTGGGTACTGGGCTTAATACTTGGGTGATGAAATAATTTGTAAATAAACCCCCACGACATGAGTTTACCTATGTAATAAACCCTCACATGTATTCTAAACCTAAAACTAAAAGATGAGAAAAAGACTGCCAAAAGGCTACTAGAACTGATAAATGACCTTAGTAAGGTCTCAGGATATCAAATCAATGTACCAAAAGCAGTAGCATCCCTATACACTAATAATCTCCAGGCTGAGAGTAAAATATAAAACACAATCCCATTTATGATAGACACAAAGAAAATGAAATACATAGGAATAAATACAGCCTACCAGGGAGGTGAAAGATCTCTACAAGGAGAACTACAAAATTCTACTGAAAAAAATCAAAGATAACACAAATTAATGGAAAAACTTTCCAAGCTCATGTATTGGAAGGATCAATATTGTTAAAATGGCCTTACTGCTTAAGGCAATTTACAGATTCAGTGCAATTCCTATCAAACTACCAATGCCATTCTTCACAGAATTAGAAAAAAACTATTCTAAAATTCATATGGAACCAAAAAAGAGCCTGAATAGCTAAAGCAATTTTAAGCAAAAAGAAGAAAGCTGGAGGCATTACACTGTCCAACTTCCAATTTTACAATAAGACTACTGTAATCAGAACAGCATGGTATGGTACAAAGTAGACATCTATCCTAATGGAACAGAATAGAAAACTCAGAAATAAAGCTGTACACTTACAGCCATCTGATTTTCAAAAAGACAGACAAGAAAAAAAGGAATATAAATGGACTGCTTATACAATAAATGATGCTATGAAATCGCCTTGTTGTCTAGGGTAATATCTGAGGTTTGTTGTCCCATGACCACAGAAAACTAGGACGTGAACACACCAGAGTGAGGTTAAGACAGGAAGTTTAATGGGCAAAAGAAAGAGAAGAGATCTCTGCCCAGGGATGGGTACTGGAGAAATGGGTTGCTGCTTCTGCAGTGAAATGTAGAAGGTTTTATAGATGAGCTTGAGGGGGCAGTGTCTGATTTACATAGGGCACGAAAGATTGGTCGGACTAGGCATGCCATTTGCATAGCGCTTAAAGAAGCTGGCCACTCAACCCTAATCTTTTATTATGCAGATGGTTGTCTACCTGGCCTGTGCCATGTTGCCTGGTTCTTTATTAGTGACAAAGAAAAGGGAAGATGGAGCTTCCAGGTTGAAAATGCCTGGCTTCCAGTCAGCCCCTTTTCTATTGGCACAGCTGCCAGCATGCACACATGCAAGTCTCCAGCCTGCTTATCTATGTCTGCTGCTTCATTTTTCAGGCTGCTCTTTGTTAGAAAAGAAGTTATTTGGGGCTGCTTTTTGTTAAAAGGGAAGCCTTGCTGAGAATTCCTTTACGCTCACTATCTGCCTAAATAATTTCTTTCTCGTTCCTGTATCACTAGTGTAACTGTCTAGCCATGTGCAGAAGAGTTAAAATGGACCCTTACCTTTCACCATATAGAAGAATTAACTCAAGATAATTAAAATTTTAAATGGGATACCTCAATCTGTAAAAATTTTAGAAGAACACCTAGGAAATACCTTTCTCAACATCAGCCTTGGCAAACAATTTTTTGGCTATGTCCTTAAAAGCAAGGGCAATAAAAACAAAAATTGACAAATGAGACCTAAACTAAAAAGCTTCTGCACAGCAAAATAAACTATTAATGAAATATACAGACAACCTACAGAGTGGGAAAAATTATTTGCAAACTATGCATCTGACAAAGGTCTAATATCCAGAATCTATAAGGAATTTAAACAGAACAACAAGGAAAAACAATAACCTCATTTAGAAATGGGCACAGGACATAAACAGACACTCCTTAGAAGAAGACATACAAGTATCCAACAAGCATATTAAAAAACACTTATCATCACTAATCAACAGAGAAATGCAAATCAAAACCACAGTAAGATACCATCTTACACTAGTCAGAATGACCACTATTTAAAAGTCCAAAAACAACAGGTGCTGATGAGGCTGCAGAAAAAAGAAAATGCTAATACACTATTGGTGGGAATGTAAACTAGCCTAACCGCTGTGGAAAGTAGTTTGGAGATTTTTCGTAATACTTCAAACAGAGCTACCATTTGACCCTCAATTGCACTACTGGGAATATAACCAAATGAAAATAGATCATTATATCAAAAAGACGCATGCACTCACATTTTTATCACAGCACTATTCACAACAGCAAAGATATGGAATCAACTTATGTGCTCGTCAGTGGTGGACTGGATAAAGAAAATGTGGCATATATACACCATGGACTAGTACTCAGCCATAAAAAAGATAAAACCATGTCCTCTACAGCAACATGGACAGAGCTGGTGGCCATAATCCTAAGCAAATTAATGCAGGAACAGAAAACCAACTACTGAAGGTTCTCACTTATAAGTGGGAGCTAAACACTGAGCACCCTTAGACGTAAATATGGGAACAAAAGACACTGCAGACTACTAGAGGGGAGAGGAGAGCAGGGAAGAATGGTTCAGAAAACTACCTACTTTGGATTATACTCACTATTCTGGTATAATATACCCATGTAACAAACCAGCACATGTACTCCCTGTATCTAAAAATAAAAGTTGAAAGAAAAAAAATTGGAAAAATTCTCAAGGACAGTTGACTGGCCAAAGATTTTTTGAGTAATACCCCACAATCACAGGAAACCAAAGCAAAAATGGACAAACGGGATCACATTAAGCTAAAAAATAAACAAAACCCCCCACGAGATTCTCTTATCTTAGACTTTTGACAATTTGATTATATTATGCCTCATAATAGTCTTTTCTGGGCTGATCTTGCTCATGATTCATTGAGCTTCATGAATCTGGATTTCCATATCCTTCCCAAGTGAGGAAGGTTTTCAGACAGTATGTCTTTAAAGAAAAAATATTTTTGACTTTTTATCTCTCTCTTCTCCTTCTGAAGTTTCTATACTTTCTATACCATATTCTTGGTGGTGTCTCAAAGGTCTCATGCTTTCTTTGCCACTTTTTATTCTTTTTTTACTCTAATTCGTTAATTTTAAAAGACTCTTTTTTTGAGTTCACTAATTCCTCTGCATGATTGAGTCGGGCATTAAAACTCTCTATTGACTTATTTATTTCTTTCATTGTGTTCTTCAGCTCCAGAATTTTTGTTTGGTTCTTTTTAATGGTTTATATTTCTTTATTAAATTTTTATTTTGTTCATGTATTTTTTGTTTTAGTTGTATTTTTTGTTTACTCTTTTCTTTTGCATCTCACTGAGATTTTTTAAGATGATTGTTTTGAATTACCTTAAAGGAAACTTATAGATCTCCATTTATTTGGATCAGTTGCTAAAGCTTTATTAGTTTCCTTTGGTGGTGTCATATTTGTCTGATGCTTTGTTATTTGTTTATCCTTGTACTGATGTCTGTGCATTTGAAAGAGCAGACTCTCTTTCAGTCTTTACAGACTGGTTTCGGTAGGTTAAAAACTTCTCCTGTTAGTGTCCTGGGCTGATGAGATTGCCTTCAGTATCATGGTTGAATGGGGTTACAGCCAGATCACATGGTTGCTTACGGGTCCAGAGTGGGATCTTTGGTTCATGATCCTTTTACTAGGGCTTCTAGCAGGCTTGTATCCTATTTAGTGCCTCAGAGGGCCAAACTGGCTCTAGAATCATACTGTATAGGGCTGGGGAGGGGATGAGGGTCCACATCAAGGTCTGTAAATGGTGGGTCTATTATTAGGTGTGTAGTTGGGGAAGAGTTTATCTAGTTTGCTGGGAAGGCTGCTCATGGGTCTCTGAGTGGGTTCCTCAACCTGTGGCACAGAGGAGTTAGTGCTAAATCACAAGGTTTCCTTGGGGTCTATAGCTGAAACCAGTGTCTTCATGTCTGTCTCTGGGGTCATGGTTGAGTGTGTTTTCTGGCAGGTCTGTGGGCAGGCAGATTTGCCTCAGACTGCAGTTGAGTTGGGCTGGAGCTGGATCCAGAATTGTTTCAAGATCTGAAATAAAACTAAGGTCTGTGCCTGCAGGGGCACTAATGATGTCTCTCTCCAGGTCCCTGTATGGGCAAACTGCTCTCTAGCATAGCTGAGAAGGGTCGAAACCCCTTTTCTGTCCAATTAAAGGATCTGCTGTGAAACCTAGGTCAATGGTCTCCTAGTTGGGACATGGATGCACATGTCCTCCCTCTGTATCCCTGAGCTGGCAAGACTGCTCACAGTCCACAGCTGAGAAGGGTGAAGGTCAAGATTCAAGGCTGTTTCAGAAACTACCGTGGAACTGAAGTCAGCAAGCCTGTACTGCTGACAAAGATGATTGAGTCTCACAGCAATTTCCTGTGATTAACTCAGGTCACAGTTGAGAGGAGTTTGAGTGGAGATTCAGGGCCATTTTAGTTTCTTCTGTAGGACAGAGGTCAGCAAGCATGCCCCAGAGGTACAGATGTATATGTCTCCCAGGAAGTCTCTGTGGGTGAAGGACTGATCTCAAGTTGTGACTGACACTAGTTAAAGCCAAGTTAGAGGGCTGTTTCAGGGTCTACATTGAGACTACAGTTGATATGCCTACCTCCTGAGACACTAGTGTGTGAGTCTCCTCCTGGGCCCCTGGGCAAATGGTTTTGGCAGCATGACCAAGGCCTAATGGGGCTGAAGGCAAGTCCACAGGAGGATGGGTCCCTTTTCAGGTCTGGAGATGGAATCACTGTTGGTAAGTCTGCCACTTGGATGCAAATCTATTCCCTAAAACAACCTTCCTAGGTCTTGGGTTCCACTGGCATTTTACAAACTCCTACTTGAATTCCAAACTCCCTCAAAGGAACTTTTGTCTGTGGATGGCTGAAAAATTATTGTTGCTGTGGGGGCATATGTGTGGGGGACCACCTATTCTGCCAATTTACTGACTTTCCTCCTAGTAAGATTTTAAAATTACTTTTTCCCCATACATAGTTTGACTTCAGTTTTTGTCATTTACAACTAAATATTTCTATCAAAGTTGAGATAATTTGTTATGGCGGAGAATGAATAAATGAAGAATGTAATGAATAGCTATTTAATATTTCAATTTCTGGTATGCTAATATATTTCAAAATTGATTAATATTTTACCTTTCCAAGATACATTTATTTTTATCAAGGGTAATCTGAAGATTAAATAATCTATTTTAAAAAATTAAATGCAAAAATTTAAGAACTAAGAGAAGTTAATAATATAACTTTGCCAATGATGCTTTTTGTGCCAGCTACAATCAATTGAGTAATTACTGTAGTAATTTTTCAGAATAATTAAGGAAAAAATCAGTAGATATCAGTTGATAATATTACTATGTTTTAGAATGTTTTCTATTATAATGGAAGTGATATAATAAAATAATATAAAGAAAAGAAGTATGCAATGTTAAGATTTAGCAACCTAGTCTAAAAGGCACTCTTAACAAGGTGAGGGTTGGCAATGTTCGTGATCAGGACAGAAAAAAAAAATTCTCATAGGCACTTGAAAAATGAACCAACTAAATGACACACTTTCAAAGTCAACGTTGTACTTTTAATAGACCAAGTATCCTATATTTTGGAGGTGTGTGATGAGATAAAACTGATTTCACAATAGCCCATGTGTAGAATTTCCTGTTCAAACCTTAGTAACACGTTGATGAGAAATCTACTTTTTCCACTCTTGACTCACTCTGAGCCTTCACAGGGCAGTCTGCGAAGATTGCAGGCATTGTTTGTTCTTGTCTTGGATTTATGCCTTCAAATTTCACCTTTTATTACACAGCTATAGTAGGCCTTTTTATGAGACTAACCTGGCCTCTCCACTAAAGGATGTGTGACTTTCTGGGGACAGAAGGTATGTGTTGCTACTCTCCAATTCTCTACTAGCCTATCTCATTTAGTGGGTGATTACAAGTGCTCAATATGATACAAAAGAGGTATAATTAATATACAATAAAATCAAAGTAGAATATTGCTGTCTTCATTTGAATAACTCAGGGTAAAAACCTAAAATATGAAATATGTTGAAGGATTTCTTAAAGTTTTCAAATTATTGTTTGTGGAAATCTAGTGGGTTTGTTGATCAATATAATTTAAGGGAAAGCTATTAACATCAAAATAATGAACAATTAATTTTGTATTTTGTAATCAGTACATCATGTATCTTTGAATAATAATTTATATTTAGCTTAGCCATTAAAGATTATTAAAATAATCAATTGATGAAAGCCAAATACAATTCCTCAGACATGTAGATTAAAGAAAAGCAGTTTTTATTTTTAATAAAAATCAGAATGAGGTAGATTACATAAAATGCTAAAGGTATTACAAAGCAATAAAAATACTTTTTAAAAATTGATCAAAATATTGCAAAAAAAGATGTAGCGCACGGACATAGGAGACTTATCTGAAGATTTATTTTCCATGCTTTAACTGACACGAATCAGAAACAGTAACATAACAATTGTGACTAAAATAATAATTAAAATAGCTAATGCTTATTGAGAACTTTAAGTGCCAGGTTGAGTGGTAAATGTTTTACATGCAACGTTTCATATGTTCTTATTCCCGTTTTAGATTAACAAACTGGGTTATTAAAAATAGAATAACTTTTTAAAGGTCGTACATTATAAGTGTCAAAGCTAGAATTAATTCTAATCTCACTGACTCCAGAGCCCATTGACTAAATGATTTAATTACATTATCTGAAAATTTACAAGTACTTATACAACTAAAGTGGCCTTTACTCACTTTGACAACCATAAAATCATTCTATAATTTTAAATGAAATGTGCTTTAACATGAATTACCTATACTTTTATTTATCATTTTTTGGTTCATAATTTAGCCAGGAAATAAATTACCAATTACTAATTAAATTACCAATACTTCTGTAAGTATTAACAATTTATGTAATGTTCCTAATACTATTTAGGTTATGCATAAGTTAACTGTGTCACATAGCATTTTATGACATATACAAATATTTAAATTTTTATAATTCTTAATAATTCAAATAATTTTTAATAGTTTCTTAGGACATTTCAGCCGTTAAGAAAAGACCATTTAATTACCCCTATTGATTTTCATTAATGTGTATAAATTACTAAATAAAAGTAATGTAGTGCAAGAAATTTATATATATATATATGTCAACTTTACTATTACTCATGTGCAGACCACATAGTCTTAACCACTACTGGATTTCAAAATTAACATAAAAATGAGTGCAGAAGTTTTTCTAATACCACATTTTCATTTTTAACACAGGTAAAGCACCAGACTTTAAGAAATATATTTTTATTCCTGAACTTCTTTATTCCTTAGTAATTTATTGCTTCTCATTGCCCCAGCAATAATATTTTGTCAAATGCAGAAAATTTATCTTTTTTTTTTTTTTGAGTCGGAGTCTCACTCTGTCGCCCAGGCTGGAGTGCAGTGGCACGATCTCCGCTCACTGCAACCTCTGCCGCCCATGTTCAAGAGATTCTCCTGCCTCAGCCTCCCGAGTAGCTAGGACTACAGGCGCCTGACATCGTGCCCGGCTAATTTTTGTATTTTTAGTAGAGACGGAGTTTCACCGTGTTAGCCAGGATGGTCTCGATCTCCTGACCTCGTGATCGGCACGCCTCGGCCTCCCAAAGTGCTGGGATTACAGGCGTGAGCCACCGCGCCCGGCCTAAAAATCTTTTTTTAAAACAAATATTCATAAGAAACTTGTTTAGGCTTGAAGAAAATCAGAGAAAGAACTTTAGATTCTTTAATGCAAAATGAGCTCCAATACTCGTTCTCCACCTCACCCTTTTAATTGCACTAGGGAATCTTGTATATAAACCATTTATTAACTTCTTAACTACTGTTATTATAGAGTACAATCCCTGACATCACACACTGCAGAGATGGATAACCAAGGAGTAATCTACTCAGACCTGAATCTGCCCCCAAACCCAAAGAGGCAGCAACGAAAACCTAAAGGCAATAAAAGCTCCATTTTAGCAACTGAACAGGAAATAACCTATGCGGAATTAAACCTTCAAAAAGCTTCTCAGGATTTTCAAGGGAATGACAAAACCTATCACTGCAAAGGTAAAGCATTTAAAAGATCCTCAGTATAACAGTCTAGGATGTGCAGCTTGGGGTACAGGAATGTGGGGAAAGAGAAGGGAGTGCTCATATAACTTCTATTTGCAAAGATCAGAATTCCAAGTTGAGATATGCTATTTCAATGTAAAGTATGAAGACTGATTGAACTCATTGTTGAAGTTTGTAGTCTTTGTCAAATAATTCATGGAGCATTATTTTTCCTGAAAATGCAATGGTATATTATTCTGAGAAAAAGATTACAATGGGAGATGAGGGTTTGGGGTCCAAGTTTCTCTGTATGATTCCTGTGCATTCAGGTTCTCTTGTCTGTGAATCTTCTAAACGACTGTATCCACCTCTCCTTTCGCACTGTTCCCATTTCTCTCCCTGCAGATTTACCATCAGCTCCAGAGAAGCTCATTGTTGGGATCCTGGGAATTATCTGTCTTATCTTAATGGCCTCTGTGGTAACGATAGTTGTTATTCCCTGTAAGTCTATTTTCGAAGATTACAAGGGGAATTTTCACGTTAATGATTGAATGTGCCTCTAAACATTTCATATTTTCAGGGAATAGGGTTCTCATTGTAATGTATATATTTGGACTAAATGTGGAATGATTATTCTGAATTTGTCAAAGAATAAATGAAAGAATAATTGTTGAAAGTATTCGCTTCTGATGCAATCGTATGTATATATTTGGATTTCATAACTCAAAAATATGTTCTAGGAGTCTGAAAAACCTTACTGAGAAATAGAAATTAATTTTTGAAAGTAGTTAAATCAAGAATTATAAGAACTATATGAGATGGTGAAATTTGGTTCTTTAGATCTGTGAAATACTTCTCCAAAAAATCACCATTACTTTATCAAATTTTTCTTAAAATCAATTTTATTCCATATTATTCTAACTCTAAATAATACAAAAAAATTCAAACAAAAACTTAAAATTATTATGATTGATTTAGATGCTAATTTTTTTACAAAGATTACTTTAATTTTTCTAGCTACATTAATACGGAGGCACAACAATTCTTCCCTGAATACAAGAACTCAGAAAGGTATATAATAATTTTTAAAGTTTTAATATTGTACAGTTTATTTTTTCTTGATCTTAGGCTGTACAAAAATAAAATTTTGGGTGAAAAATTATAAAATTTGGCAATAAGTGTTCATAAATAGAATTAGAGTAAGGCATTCACTTGTCATCAACTATAAGTAAAATCACTATGCTTTCTTTTTATCTGTTGTGTTCAAATTCTTACTGCTATAATATGATAAGATACAAGTTATTTATTGTTCCTTAAAAATCAGATTAGTTCATTGATTTTTCAAGACATGTATAGAGTGGATTTTTGTTTGCTGGTTTGCTTTATGTGGGAACACGATTAGGGGAGAGAGGCTAACCCTTTTCTGTGCATGTGTGTATAAGTGACTGGGTATTTTGACACTATATATTTACCAGCCCATGAAGATGCATAGATATGTTGCATACATATAGGTTTATATGTTTGCAAATATGTGAACTAATTTTCATTTTTAAAAATTCATATTGGTCTAGATAGTAATTCATATCTTTATTTAGCACGTCATTGTGGCCATTGTCCTGAGGAGTGGATTACATATTCCAACAGTTGTTACTACATTGGTAAGGAAAGAAGAACTTGGGAAGAGAGTTTGTTGGCCTGTACTTCAAAGAACTCCGGTCTGCTTTCTATAGATAATGAAGAAGAAATGGTAAGATGTAAATGTTTTAAACACTTTATGAAAAGCTTCTTTCGGTCGATAATATATTTGTAGAAATCATCCATATGTGTGGGTATATATATTTAGCTTATATGTTTTCAAGTTTATGTAGTATTTAATTGATTGACTTAATAATGTTTTAAAATTCATATACTGCTAATGTACTTTTGATTATTTTCAGATTTTGCTTTTCATGGAAAACCATGCTTCTAGAAATGCTTTCAATCCACAATACATTTTGCTATCTAATTTTATCGGGCATGATGTGATCTGGTCATGCAGATTGATCACAAAGTGAATGAACTCCTGTGATACAAGTCAGATCATGAAATAAAAGTTTCCAGCTCTAGCAGTTCCACCCCTGTGTATGCCCTCATCACTTATCCTGACTCCTCTCCAAAACACTGTCTTGACTTTTAATGTTATAAATAACGTTTACCTGCTTTTGAATTTATATAAAGGGAATCATACACTGTGAATTTCATGTCTGTGTTTTTCACTCCTATCTGATATTTGTGCAATTCCTCCATATTATTGCGGTTATCTGTCGTTTGTTACTGTTCACTGCTGTACTATGTACAAAGAACACTAAGAATCCATTCAATCCTGTGTCTCTGGATGGGGAAGTGAGTCTCATGCCCTCAGGGACAAAGAGGACCCTGGGTGGTGCACTGGTAGTCATTGGGTTCCTTTGCTGATCCTCCTCACCCACATCCACTCTGGTGTCTCTTGGTATGAGAAGGAAGTACTTCCTCTGGCTGTATTGGTAACAAGTCTCCTGGTAGATCATCCTTGCCAGTGGTACCAGCCTTGCCTGTTGTTGCGGAGGGGACTCCCCTTCAATACAGAACAGGAGTGAGCTTTGCTGGGCCTCCTCCTATTGCCAGGTTGGGTGTAGGGAAACAGCAGGCCTAGGTCACCTTCTTCTGTTGTGTGGAGGACTTAACATGCTCGCTCGGACACTTGGTTGATCCCTGATGCTAGGGTCCCAGACAATTTCATCTTTCTCTTTCCACCTTTCAGAGTTCTCCATTGCTTTTGTCTTTCATTAATCCCAGAGTTAATAGTTGTTTTTAGTAGGGAGTAGCAGAGAGAGACGAGTCTACACCACCTGGTCAGGATCACTGTTATTCCACCAAAACCAAATCAGATAAAAAAGTGAGGGCTTATCTAGTTAAAGAATGGTGTGGTACCCAGAAAACCCAATATGTAGCTTCCATGTCATTTATTTCTGAATGACAACCTCTCATTTCTCTTCTAAATCTCCAACTCTGAGAAATATAGCACAAAAATAGTTTGATTTAGTCACAGTATCTGGAGGAATGAATGCACAGTATCAGGAAACTTATTTAAATCCTTACTGTGTTTATTCAGTCAATTGGGGTAACTATTATAATGCAAGAATTAAAACTTCTTTATTAACATGACAAGAATAAAAGTACTAAGTATAAACATTGATGGATTCATTTATATCAAAATTATAAACATTTATGAAACTTTTTGGCACTGCAAATAGTGGTTTTCAAATTTAATATATTATTTTTTATAATGTTTTCATAATTATTATTTAAGTGAAAATTCTTTCTTTTCTTTTAGAAATTTCTGTCCATCATTTCACCATCCTCATGGATTGGTGTGTTTCGTAACAGCAGTCATCATCCATGGGTGACAATAAATGGTTTGGCTTTCAAACATGAGTAAGTTGTTTTGTATGGCACTATATAACAATATATATATAAAGGATAAATTCAGAAGAATAATATGAATAAATCTATGTGGAATCATAGAGATGAAGAAAGATGTGGAAAGTTAGTGAAATGCTGACATAAATATTTTACAATAGACCATAGTAGTCCATATATTTCAACCGCTCATTGGTCAGCTAGTAACTTTCTTGATTATCAGATGGACCAGGGGTGTCCAATCTTTGGCTTCTGTGGGCCACATTGGAAGAAGAAGAGTCTTGGGCCACACATAAAATACACTAACACTAACGATAGCTGACGAGCAAAAAAAAGAAAAAAAAATCACAGAATGTTTTAAGAAAGTTTACGTATATGTATTGGGCCACATTTGAAGCTATCCTGGGTCACATGCGGCCCGTGGGCAGCGAGTTGGACAAGCTCGAGCTGGACTATCAGGGAATTGCAGTGCTTGTTTTTATTAAAAAGCCACACTTACTTTTTTTCTTAAGAATATCCTCAAAGCACAAGAGTAGTGCTGTTGGCATATTGCCATAATTTTGTTATTAGTAGTTATTGTTGTCAATCTCTTATTGTGCCTAATTTATAAATTAAATTTTATCACAGTTATGAATGTGTAGAGAAAACATAATCTTTCTCTAGGTTCTGCACTATCTGCCGTTTCAGGCATCCACTGGAATCTTGAAACATATCCCTCGTGGATGAAGGGGGGCTACTGTATTGAGTGTTCAGAATAATGACTCTTACTAATATTATGAAAAATTTAATTACCCTTTTCCATGAAATTCTTTTCTCACAGTACATGGAAAATGCTTTCGTCTCATGAATCATTTGCTTAAAATGTAACAGAATATGGATTTTTCTCCATTACAGGATAAAAGACTCAGATAATGCTGAACTTAACTGTGCAGTGCTACAAGTAAATGGACTTAAATCAGCCCAGTGTGGATCTTCAATAATATATCATTGTAAGCGTAAGCTTTAGAGGTAAAGCGTTTGCATTTGCAGTGCATCAGATAAATTTTATATTTCTTAAAATAGAAATATATTATGATTGCATAAATCTTCAAATGAATTATGTTATTTGCTCTAATAAGAAAATTCTAAATCAATTATTGAAATAGGATACACACAATTACTAAAGTACAGACATCCTAGCATTTGTGTCGGGCTCATTTTGCTCAACATGATATTTGTGGTTTTCAGCCTTTCTAAAAGTTGCATGTTATGTGAGTCAGCTTATAGGAAGTACCAAGAACAGTCAAACCCATGGAGACAGAAAGTAGAATAGTGGTTGCCAATGTCTGAGGGAGGTTGAAATAGGAGATGACCACTAATTGATAGAACGTTACTTTGTGTCGTGATGAAAACTTTCTAAATTTCAGTAGTGGTGATGGTTGTAACTCTGTGAATATACTAAACATCACTGATTTTTAATCATTTTAAGTGCATGAAATGTATGCTTTGTACACGACACTTCAATAAAGCTATCCAGAAAAAAAAAAAAAGGCCTCTCCTGGGATTATTTGTGACTGCATTTATTCTCTAAAGTAATTTTTAAAGATTAGCTTCTTTATAATATTGACTTTTCTAATCAATATAAAGTGTTTCCTTCAATGTACTGTGTTATCTTTAATTTCTCTCTATTGTATTTTGTATTTTGGGGGATTGAAGTCATACAGAAATGTAGGTATTTTACATTTATGCTTTTGTAAATGGCATCCTGATTCTAAAATTCCCTTTAGTAATTTTTGTTGTTATAAATAGAAATACAACTGATGTCTGCATTTTGATTTTATATCTACTTATTCCACTGATTTTATATATTTAAATCTATTATGTCAACTATTGATTTATTTCTGGGTGTTCTATATAAAGAGCAATTTTATCTGCAAATGATCACACTTTTATTTTTTTAATCTATATGCTATAACTTAGTTTTATTTTCATTTATTTTCACTGGCTAGGGTTTTATACCCATAGTTGAATAGAAGGTACAATCAAAGTTCTGTGTGTATCATATGTATCGTTTTCTGATTTTGGCAAAAAATACTTAAACATGTTATTCATATTTACAAAGCTTGGTGTTGTTTTCATCCTATCTTTCTCATATCGAAGCAGTTTTATAATATTCCTATTTTCTAATAGACTTTATCCATTGTAACATTTTTATTAATTTGTAGCAGTTGGAATGATATATATTGTGTTTATATAACATTTTATAAGCTACTTTTATTTTTTCAAATGTTAAACCAGCCTTTGTTTCTGAAATAAATCCATGGTGATCATTGTATATTTCCCTCATAAAATATCAGTGCTGGCCGGGTGTGGTGGCTGACGTCTGTAATCCCAGCACTTTGGGAGACTGAGGCCGGTGGATCAGGAGGTCAAGAGATTGAGACCATCCTAGCCAACGTGCTGAAACCCCATCTGTACTAAAAATACAAAAATTAGCTGGGCGTGGTGGTGCGCACCTGTAGTCCCAGCTACTCGAGAGGCTGAGGCAGGAGAATCACTTCAAACCAGGGGTCGGAGGTTGCAGTGAGCCGAGAGTGCATCACTGCACTCCAACCTGGCGACAGAGGGCGACTCTGTCTCAAAAAAAAAAAAAAAAAAAAAAATTAGTGCATATATATTTTATGTAGGGTAAGATTTGTTTCTTCATCCACATTCACAAGGATATTTGACCATGTTTTTATTCATAGCTATATACTTGAAAGGTTTTTATATCAAGGCTATCTTGGGAAGAATTTCTCTTTTTCTATAACCTAGAAGCATTTATTGAGCGTACTGCTTTATTTTTAAATGTTATAATTCACTAGTAATGCCATCTGAGTTTGTAGACTATTTTTCTAGGAAAGTTTATGTCTAAACTGAATTTCTTTAAAACATGTAGGATATACTCGGATTTCTATTTGATGCACTGCGTTTGGTAATGAGTATGTATGAATTTTCTATTTCATATAGACATTAAAATGTAATGAAAATACAGTTTTATTGCCACTAAATAACTGTAAAGACCATAGTGGTATTGCCATGTTTAATCTAGAAATAGGCCAGTTGTGGTGGCTCAAGCCTATAATCCCAGCACTTTGGGAGGCATCATTGTGCCTGGCCCTTATCAATTTTTTAAAATGTTAAATTTATTATTTTTGTGGATACATTAGTAGATGTATATTTTTAGTAGTCTTTCATCAAATTTTAAAAGCATTTTCAATGAAAATACCTTTGGCCTTGTTGTTCTCTCTATTGTGATATTATTCTTTATCGTGATTTTTTACTGTTTATTCATTATTTTCTTATACACCACTTGTATTTAGTTTTAGCTTTTCTATTTTTAATTTATTTTAGTGCATTCAATGGTTATTTAATTTTTAGGTCATCTTTTGTAATATATGTACATTGAGGGCAATCAGTTTTTACAAGAGAGATTTTCATTCTATTTTCCTTATAATTCATATAAAAATTGTGACCATTCATTTTGATAATTTATTTCACCCATATGTTATTTAGATATGTATTACTGAATTTAAAACCATTGAGGTTGTCAGATTTTTTTATTGACTTCTATTGTAGGTAAACTGTAGTTAGAACATTTTCTATGAAGCTGGAAATATTCTTCATCTTTGTATGCAAAGATGTGGCTAGTGTACTGAGAAACTGGTTTTACATGTTATTTATTTGGTATTAATTAATGTTGAATTAGAATAGCTATTTTTTAACTATCCACTGGCCAAGCTTGGCTGGTGGTACTACACTGAAATCATAGTCCTATATTTTTTACTAATATGCTTAGAATTATGAGATTACAGTGTATTTGGGAAAAATATGTGAAATTAAATATGTGAATATTCTACATGTGTGTGAGTGTGTGCATATGAGTGATAACTACGTGTCTAGTTCAGATCTTTCTATCGGCTCTCTGGCCTGTTTGTGTGTTAAGCACTGAGAGAAAAGGGTTTAAAATCCCATTTACGATTGTTACTTATTCACTTTAATCCATTATATGTTGAACTTGTCGCATTAGGTACATGCAATGATAAAAATGTATATTACTAGTGGTTTGGAAAATTAATCTTACATTATGAAGCATGCTTCCTCAATTCCAGTAAAGGGTTTGCCTTATATTAAGACGGCACTATTACAACCGTAATAGTGTTCTACCAGTTTGTGAGGCATGGTATATGTTGTTAAATATTTTATCTTCATCTTTCCTTGTTTAAATATTTTAATTTTAATTTCAGTGCATACATAGTAGGTATATATGTTCATGGGGTTCATGAGCTGTTTTGAGGGAGACATGCAGTGCATAATAATGACATCATTTAAAAAGGGTGTTTCCATCTCCCTAAGGATTTATTCTTTTGTTACAAACAATCCAGTTATACTCTTTAGTTATTTTAAAAAGTACAATTAAATTATTATTGACTGTAGTGACCCTGTTGTGCTATCAAACACTAGGTCTTATTCATCCTTTCTATTTTTTGTATCCACGAATTAACCATTTTCACCTCCCTACTACTAACCTTCCACTATCCTTCTCAATCTCTGGTAACCATCCTTCTACTCTCTCTCTCCATGAGTTCAACTGTTGTGATTTTTAAATCCCACAGCTAAGTGAGGGCATGTGATGATTGTCTTCCTGTGACTGGCTTATTTTATTTAACATAATGACCCCTGGTTCCATTCATGTTGTAGCAAATGACAGGGTCTCATTCTTTTTATGGCTGAATATTACTCCATTGTTTATATACACACATGTTATTTGTCCATTCATCTGTTGATGGACACTTAGGTAGCTTCCAGATCATAGCTATTGTGAAGAGTGCTGCAACAAACATGGGAGTACAGCTATCTCTTAGATAAACTGATTTTCTTGCTTTTGGGTATATACCTGGGAGTGGGATTGCTGGATCATATGGTAGCTCTACATTTATATTCATTTTTCTTTATGCTTACATGCAAGGAATGTCTCATAAAGACAACAGTTATTACTGAATATATACATTCTTTGCTTTTAAATTCAAATTACTCTATACTTAATATAATTATCAATTTCTAAAATATAATCCTTATGTATTTTATTTGTATGGAAATATATAAGCACTGGTATTAATTATAACTTAATTTTTATTACATTCTGATTGAACACTACCAAGTGTTTAAACTCTGTTGTTCTCTTATGTTTTCATAATAAATATTTTCATTGTTTACTTTCCACATACAAACTTGTTAATTTAATACAATTTACAACACACCTGCTGGCACTTTGATCTTGGACCTCCCTGCTGTCTGAACTGTGAGTAATATATCTGTATGGTTAATAGATTGCCTAGTTTGTGATATTTTATTATAGCAGTACAAACAATGTAAGATTACTCTCTATTTTATTTACCAGTTAGCCTGTATGTGCTCCCCAAATTCTAATACAAATATTTATTTCAATGTTGGAAACTTTGTCATTAATACACTATCTATTCAATATCCAATTAGGCATATCCACATAATTCCTTTACTTTAAGTCTTCTTTTTGAATATCCAAGTTTTCATTGCGAAGGTGTGCTTAATCTATTGAAGATATTTGAATTTTATTTTCTTTAGAGTTAGTAATAACTAATTCACTCCAATTTCTTAAACTCCTTGAAAATTATTTCATTTCATGTTACATTAAAAGTATATTTTCACTTCTTATTGACTTCCAACTTAGCCATAACCCATAGGAAACCAGATATTGCCATTATTTGCAATAGTCACAGTAATTCATATATAGGTTCGGTGTTAGGGTTCTCCAGATGGACAGAACTAATAGGATACGTGTATATATGAAAGGGAGTTTATTAGGGAGAATTGGCTCACACGATCACAAGGCAAAGTCCCACAATAGGCCATCTGCAAGCTGGGGAAGAAAGAAGCCAGTAGTGGCTCAGTCCGAGTCAAAAGCCTCAGAAGCAGAGAAGCCAAAAGGGCAGCCTTCAGTCTGTGGCCGAAGGCCCAGGAGCCCCTGTAAAACCACTGGTGTAAGTACAAGAGTCCAAAGGCTGAAGAACCTGGAGTCTGATGTCCAAGGGCAGGAGGAACGAAGGAAGCATCCAGCACGGGAGAAAAATGAAAGCCGAACACTCAGCAAGCCAGCTTACCCCACCTTCTTCTAGCTGCTTTGTTCTACTCGCTCTGGCAGCCATTGGATGGTGCCCACCCACACCGAGGATGGGTCTTCTTCGCCCAGTCCACTGAGTCAAATGTCAATCTCCTCTGGCAACACCGTCACAGACACAGCCAGAAGCAACACTTTACCAGCTATCTAGGCATCCTTCAATCCAATCCGGTTGACACCTAATATTAATCATCGTAAGTTCTGTGTGTGTGTGTATTTACGTCACATAAACATATATATATATATACACACACATCATATAGAGTAAATTCTAACTACAGTTATCTTGTGTAATTTTTGTTTTGTTTTTATATATTTATTTTGCCTTTGTATAAGCATAAACTTCATTCACAGTAAATGCTCAAACAGTAGAAATCTGTATTATTTCGATTAACAAAGGACATGATATACAGTCACGTGCCACAAAATGATGTTTTGGTCAATGACTGACTGCACATAGATAGTGGTCCCACTAGATTATAACGGAGCTGAAAAATTCCTATGAATTAGTGACGTCATAGCAATAGTTGCAGAACAGTGTATTATTCACATGTCTGTGGTGATGCTGGTGTAAATTACCTTGCTGCCAGTGGAATAAAAGTATAGCACAATTACATACACTACATAATATTTGATAATGATAATAAATGACAGGTTATCGGTTTATGTATTTACTGTAGTATACTTTTAATTATTATTTTAGAGTGTACTCCTTCTACTTCTATAAAAACAGTTACCTGAAAAACAACCTTGGGCAGGTCTCTCAGGAGGAATTCCAGAAGAAGGCACTGTTACCATAGGAGAGGACCGCTGCACATGTGTTATTGCCTGAACCTTCCAGTGGGACAAGATGTGGAGGGGATGACAGTGAGATTGATCTTGCTGACACTGTGTAGGCTTAGGCTAATGTATGCGTTTCTGTCTTTGTTTTTAAAAAAAGTTTAAAAAGAAAAAAATTAAAATGAAATATAGAAAAAAGCTCATAGAAAAAGAATATAGTTGTTAAGACTGTGCAATTTGTGTTTTTAAATAAAGTGTATTTAAAAAGAGGCAGAAGATTTTTAAAATATGAAAAATTTAGAAACCAACAAAGATGCAGTAAAGTTAATTTATTATTAGCTAAAGAAAAAAAGTGCTGCATAAATATAGTGTACCCTAGTGTACAGTCTATAAATTCTACAGTAGTGTGCTGTAATATCCTAGGCCTTGACTTTCACTTGCTACTTACTCACTGACTCACCCAGGGAAAATTCCATTTCTGCAGTCTTCATTCGTAGTAAGTGCCCTATAAAAGGATGCCATTTTAACCTTTTTTAAAGCATATTTTCCTGTTTTTTTGTTTATATATAATTAGACAAACAAAAATTACCATTCTGGTCACTGCTTACATTATTCACAACAGTAACATGTTGTACAGGTTTGTATCCTTGGAGCAATAGGCTATCCCATATAACATAAGAGTGTAGTAGCTGTACCATCTAGGTTTGTGTAAATAAACTCTCTGATGTTGACACAGGGATGAAATTGCCTAAAGACATATTCCTCAGAAGTATCCCTGTCATTATGCAAACAATAACGGTATAACACTATTTAATGGAAAACACCAAGTGGATGTTTGTAGCAATAGTAGACATCAGCGCTTCAAACTTAAATAGAAAACATCAGTGAATGATACATTATGTGGCATCTTTAGTGAATGATTTTATTGTTTTAATTCCATAATGTGACTAATAGAAAAATTAACCTAGTTTATGAAAATGCAATAAAATATAAATATAAATAAGTTTACTTGTTATTGAAATAGATACAATGTGAACACAAGCATATATGCATATGACATTATTAATTAATTTTGTGAAAATATATTACAATATATTTTACAGAAAAACATATATACCTAGCCACCATTAGCCATTCTGATGGAAGGGCAAATAATAATTCTCATTGCAAAGAAATAAATATGGATTTAAATTCCAACTTTTTAGATTTCAGAGGATAGCCAGGCACGGTGGCTCATGCCTGTAATCCCAGCACTTTGGAAGGCCGAGGCAGACGGATAATGAGGTCAGGAGATCGACACCATCCTGGCTAACACGGTGAAACCTCGTCTCTACTAAAAATACAAAAAAGATTAGCTGGGCGTGGTGGCACACCCCTGTAATCGCAGCTACTCAGGAGGCTGAGGCAGGAGAATCGCTTGAGCCCAGGAGGCAGAGGTTGCAGTGAGCCGAGATGGCACCACTGCACTCCAGCCTGGGCAATAGAATTATGCATAAACATTCCCCCTTTTCTTGATAGAAAATAAATGATGAAAAGATTTTTATTTAATACAACTAGATAATTTATAGTTTTTTCCCTGATGTTCATATACCACTTATTTTTTTAAAAATTTTGTTTATTTGTTTTTGAGACAAGGTCTGGCTCTGTTGCCCAGGCTACAGTGCAGTGACACTAACAGTTCACTGCAGCCTTGACCCCCAGGGCTCAAGCGATCCTCTCACCTCAGCCTCCAGAGCAGATGGGACTACAAGCAAACACCAGCATCCTCGGCTAATTTTTATATATAAATATATATATATATATTTTTAAGAGATGGGGTTTCATCCTGTGTATCATGCTAACCTCAAACTCCTGAGCTCAAGTGATCCTGGAGTGCTGGGATTACTGACATGAGCTACCACGCCCGGACATTCATGTATCATTTTACTTGTGTTTTAAAAAATCTCCATTTTCTGGCCTCCCCATTTTTAAGTAGGTGATGTTTTAAAAATTGCTTTAACCTCCCTTCATAGTTTAACTTAGGCTTTAATCATTTACAACAAATATTTCTATTAAAATGCAGACAATAAGTCATGATCAGAGAAGGAATGGGTGAACAATATAGTAGGTAGTTTTTTTATTATTTCAGTCTCTGGCATAGAGATATAGCTCAGTATTGTTTAATATTTTATTCTTTCAAGAGACATTTATTTTAATCAGAGGAATCTGGTTAACTTACATAAAGAAGAAAAATGAATAAGGGAATTTTAAGAACTAAGGCAAAGAAAGCAAGAAGATAAGTTTGAGAATTCATGTCAGTTACAATTAAGTTGAAAATGCAGCATTTTCTCAAAATAGTGACAAATACATTAAATTCCTATTGATAAAATCATTATTTAAATTTTGTTATTATGATAGCAGTGATATTATAGGGGTATATGATAAAGAAGTATATAATGTCAAGTTTCAGCCACCTTGTCTAAATGTAGAAAGCAACCACCTAAGATCCTTTTGAAAAGTTACAAAACTTTGGTGTTTGTAACTGAGATGGAAACAATTACCAGCATGGATCAAATCTCTGCTCTCCCCCCATCTTGTTGACTATAAAAATAATTTCTAAGAGGCACTTGAAAATGGACAAACTAAATGACACACTAGCCACCCAAAGTCTCCTATATTCTAAAGTGTGTGATGAGCTAAACTAATTCAAAATAGCCCTAGGCTGAGAATTTCCTGTTCAAATCTGCAGTGACACATTGGTGAGGAATCTACTTTTTCCACTCTTGCCTCACTCTGACCCTTCAAAGGGCAGTCTGTGAAGATCACAGATAACGTTTGTGTCTTTCAGAGGTAACCTGACCTCTCCACTGAAGGGCATGTGGCTTTCTGATGACAGTAGGTAAGTGTTGCTCCTCTCCCTGTTTCTCTACTAAGCTCATCTCATTTAGTAGAAGATTGTAAATACTGGCTGTGATGCACCTGAGGTAAAGTTGATATAGACAAAAATCAAGGTAGAACTTTATTCACATGAATAATTCCAGGTGAAAAACGAGCCAAAATATAAACTATGTTTAAGGATTTCTTAGAGTATTCACATCATTGCCGGTGGAGAATCACTCAAGTAGATGCATACATAATAATAGGTTTGCCAATCCATGTAATTTAGAGTGAAACCCATAACCATCATGACAATGAACAATTAATTTTGGATTTTGTAATCATTACTGGTTTAATTGTATATTACATTTAGACCAAACTTTAAATTTTTAATATGGATACATCAAATTGTGAATGTCAAACATTAATTCTCAATCACACACCTAGATTTCATGAAAGCAGTTTTAATTTTTAATAAAAATAAGGATGAAATCATTTCCATAAAATGCAAATCTGACCTTAATTATAAACAATTGGAAGACTTAAAACAATTGAACCAAACATTGCAAAAAAGATGTACCACACTGACATGAGACGCCTAATTAATCAGTTATTTTAACACACTCTAATGCAAATCAGAAATAATAAAATGGCAATTGTGTTAAAAATAGTTGAAATATCTATTATGTATTCAGTGCTAATATGTGCCAGGTTGTGTGTTTAGTTTTTTACATACATTGTACTTTATAAATTATTTTTCCCAGTGTAGATTAGTAAACTAGGTTAGTAGACACTAAGTAATTTAGTACAGGTCACATATTACAACTTGCAAAGCTAGAATCATTTGTAGTCTCACTGACTACAGAGCTCATTGACTAGATTATTAAATTACATTATCTGAACTATTACAATTACTTATACAACCAAAGCGACCCTCACTGACTTATAGAATCATAGGAGCTTTCTGAAAGTTTGATTGGACACTATTCTTCCATAGGTGGGCCACACGTTTATTTATCATTTTAAATTTTCCTATTTTAGTCCTTAAATCAATTACCAATTTCTTGTGTAAAAGCAGCAATTTAAAAATATGTTTTCAGTAGTATTTATGCATACAGTAATGTAATGTTTTACAAGATATATTTTTAAAATTTTAATGATTTTTCTGATTTCCTAATTTAGAAAAAACATCATTTGACAATACCTCAGGTCCTTTTAATAAATGAATGTAACTCACTAACATTGTATGTTAGTATAAGAAGTTACTCTGTATGCTGACAGAACTATTTTATCTTATGGCACACAATCCTTAACCATCAATGACTCTTAAAACTATGATAAAATTTGTGTATTTCTAAATACAGTATTTTGATTGTTGACATATGCAGTCTATTGGTGTGAAACATTTTTGAAGAATCTAACCTTAATTTAATACCAATTTTTCATGAACTTCCTAGTTCTCACAAGTTTAATGTTTTTATTGTTCCCACTAGTAATATTATGTCAAATACAGAATACATCTAAAAAATTGCCAATTATATCATGTGATTTTTGTTTAAAGCTTTAGGAAATTAGTAGCAGAATTTTACCTAGGTTAACAGCAAAGTAAACATTATTACTCAGCCCCAACACATGCACATTGCCTATACCAGGGATCCTGTCAAAATATACACCATTTATAGCTTCTTAAGTGCAGTTATCATAGAGCACAGTCCCTCACATCACACAGCTGCAGAGATGAATAAACAAAGAGGAACCTTCTCAGAAGTGAGTCTGGCCCAGGACCCAAAGAGGCAGCAAAGGAAACCTAAAGGCAATAAAAGCTCCATTTCAGGAACCGAACAGGAAATATTCCAAGTAGAATTAAACCTTCAAAATGCTTCTCTGAATCATCAAGGGATTGATAAAATATATGACTGCCAAGGTAAAACATTAAATATATCTTCAATGTTATTGTTCTAGGATGTGCAGTTGAGTGCAGAAGGGTGAGGAAAGATTAGGGAATATTTTGCACTTGTGAGAATCGGAGTTCATAAATGGGATCTAATATTCTAATATGAAATCAGAAGACTAATTTTATTCAGGCATTGTTCAACTGTAATCAACTGTAATCTGCGATCCACTCATGGAACATTATATTTAGTGAAAATGAAATGGTATATTCTGAGAGAAAGATTACTAGAGTAGATATAGATTTAGAGGCCAAAGTTTATCATTATGTTTCCCTGTATGTGTGGGTTCTCTAGTATGTAATTCTCTAGTATGTAATCCTAATCAACTCTCTATCTCCCCTCTCTCAGTGCCTCTATTTCTCTCCCTCAGGTTTACTGCCACCTCCAGAGAAGCTCACTGCTAAGGTCCTGGGAATCATTTGCATTGTCCTCATGTCTGCTGTGTTAAAAACGATAGTTCTTATTCCTTGTAAGCATATTCTTGAAAGATTAGAAGGGAACGTTTTACTTTAATGCTTGGAAGTGCCTCAAAATATTTCATACTGTTGAAGAATAGAACTCTTATTTTAATGTTTCTTTCAAAGATCTATTACTTCATTTATTTTTATAGAAAAAGTTAATTTTATTAAAGATTGTCCCCATTTTAAATAACACACAAAGTTTCAAAGTAAGAAACTAAACTCATTATTGTTTATCTAGATATTAGTTTTTATAAAAATCATTTTAATTTTTCTATTACAGTCCTGGAGCAGAACAATTCTTCCCCAAATACAAGAACCCAGAAAGGTACATTTTTTATTACTTAGAATGATATATGTTTTCTTTATACAACATTTTATAAAATAATTTTATTTTATTTTATTTTTGTCAAATGTTAAACTAGGCTTTGTTTCCGAAACAAATCCATGCTGATCATTGTATATTGCCCCTTATAAAATATCAGTGCACGTACTACTATATCTAGGGTAAGATTTGTTTCTTCATCCATGTTCACAAGGATATTTGACCATGTTTTTATTTATAGCTATGTACTTGAAAAAGTTTTGGTCTCAAGGCTATCTTGGGAAGATTTTCTCTTTCTCTATAACCTGGAAGCATTTGTTAAGAGTACTGCTTTAGCCATAAAAAAGGATGAGTTCATGTCCTCTGCAGGGACATGGATGAAGCTGGAAACCATCACTCTCAGCAAACTATCACAAGGACAGAAAACCAAACACCGCATGTTCTCACTCATAGGTGGGAATTGAACAATGAGAACACTTGGACACAGGGTGAGGAACATCACACACCGGGGCCTGTCGGGGGGTGGGGGGTTGGGGGAGGGATAGCATTAGGAGAAATACCTAATGTAAATGATGGGTTGATGGGTGCAGCACACCAACATGGCACATCTATGCCTATGTAACAAACCTGCACGTTGTGCACATGTACCCTAGAACTTAAAATGTAATAATAATAATAAAGAGTACTGCTTTATTTTTAAATGTGATCATTCACTAGTTATGCCATCTGAGTTTGCAGGCTATTTTTGTAGAAAAGTTTATGGCTAAACTGAATTTCTTCAATACATGTAGGGTTTACTCAGATTTCTATTTGAGATACTATATTTTGGTAATGAGCATTTCCCAGGAATTTTCTATTTCATGTGGACATTAAAATGCATTGATAATATAGTTTTATTGCCTGTTTAATAACTGTGAAGACCATAATGGTATTGCCATGTTTAAACTGGAAATAAAATATCTGTGCCTTTTCAAAATCTTCCCTTAGTAGTCCTTTGTGACCATTCATCTTGATAATTTCTTTGGCCCATATGTTATTTTGACATATATTACTGAATTAAAAACCATATAAGGTTCTCAGATTTTTGTTTATTGACTTCTGTTGTAGGTAAAATATAGTTAGAACATTTTCTATTAAACTGGAAATGTTCTTCATCCCTTTATAAATGTGGCTCATGTGGTGAGGTGTTGGTTTTAAATGTTATTTATTTTTATTAATTAATGTTAAATTTGAATAGCTACATTTCAACTGTCTCCTAGCCAAGCTTGGCTAGCGGTACTACATTGAAATTGAGTATCCGTGTGAGTATATGTGTGTGAATGTATTCATATGAGTGATGGTTACTTGTCTAGTTTAAATCTTTCTATAGGCTCACTGGCCTGTCTCGTATTAAGCATCAAGAGAAGAGTCTTTAAAAATCCCATTTATGATTGTTTTCTTGTTCATTTTATTCAATTATATGTTGAACTTGTATCATTAGGTATATGCAATGATAAAAAATATATTACTAATGGTTTGGAAAATTAATTTATCATTATGAAGTATATTTCCCCAATTTCAGTAAATTTCATCTCAGCTCACTGCAGCCTCGACCTCACCTCCAAGGCTCAAGCGATCCTCCCACCTCAGCAACCAGAGCAGCTGGCTACAGGCCAATACCACCATGCTGGCTAATTTTCGTATTTTTTTGTAGAGACGGGGTTTCATCATGTTGACCAGGCTGGTCTTGAACTCCTGAGCTCAAGAAATCAACACATCTTGGCCTCCCAAGTTGCTGGGATTACTGACACAAGCCACCGCCCCTGAGTGCTCATGTACCATTTAGCTTGTGTTTTAAAAATCTACTTTTTCTGCCCTCCCTATTTTTAACTAGATGATGTTTTAAAAATTACTTTTCCCTCTCTATATAGTTTGATTTAAGCATTAGTCATTTACAACAAATATTCATATTAAAATGCAGACCGTTATGATTGGAAAATAAATCAATGAACAATATAATGAGTGGTTTTTATATATTTCAATCTCTGGCGTGGTGATATAGTACAATATTTTTTAATTATTTATTCTTCCCAGAGACATATATTTCAATGAGAGTTATCTGATTAATTTATTTTAAAAAAACTGAATGAGAGAATTTTAAGAACTATCAAGAAGGTAAGTTGGGAATTTAACTTTGAGAATTGATGTCAATTACAATGAAGTGGAAATGTATTTTCTTAGAATAATTAGTGACAAATACATTAAATTCCTATTGGTAAGATTATTATTTTAAAAAGTTATCGTCATATTAGCAGTGATATTATAGGGGTATATGATAAAGAAGTACGTAATCCCAAGTTTTAGCCACCCTGTATAAATGTAGAAGTTAAACATGTAAGAGACTCTTAAAAAAGGTATAAGATTTTAGTGTTTGTGATTGAGATGGAAACAACTGCATGGGTAGTAGTCTTTGTTCTCCCCAGATCTTGTTTACTATAAAAATAATTTCTAAAAGTCACTTGAAAATGGACAAACTAAATGACACCCTAGCAGCTCAGTCTCTCATATTCTGAGGTGTATGATGAGATAAACTGATTCAAAATGGCCCTAGTGTGAAAATTTCCTGTTCAAATCCGAAGTGATACATTGATGAGGAATCTGCTTTTCGCACTCTTGCCTCACTCTGAGCTTTCACAGGGCAGTCTGTGAAGATCAGAGATATCGGTTTTTTGTTGTTTTTTTTTTGAGACAGAGTCTCGCTCTGTCGCCCAGACTGGAGTGCAGTGGCTCCCGATCTCAGCTCACTGCAAGCTCCGCCTCCCGGGTTCAACCGTTCTCCTGCCTCAGCCTCCCAAGTAGCTACAGGCGCCCGCCACCACACCCGGCTAAGTTTTTGTATTTTTAATAGAGACGGGGTTTCACCGGATCACAGATATCTTTTGTGTCTTTAAGAGGTAACCTGACCTCTCCACTAAGGGGCGTGTGACTTTCTGATGACAGAAGGTATGTGTTGCTAGTCTCCTGTTTCTCTACTAGCTCATCTCGTTAGTAGAAGATTGTAAATATTAAATGTGATGCAACAAGGTAAAGTTAATACAGAATAAAATCAAAGTAGAACTGTCTTTACATGAATAATTCAGGGTGAAAAGCAACCCAAAATATAATATATGTTTGAGGATTTCTTAAAGTATTTACATTATTACCTGTGGAGAATTAGTCAAGCACATGCATACATAATAATAGGTTTGTTAATCAATATAATTTAGAGTGAAACCGATAAATATCGCGACAATGAAGAATTAATTTGAAATTTTATAATCATTATGGATGTAATAATACTTTATATTTAGCCCAGACTTTAAAAATGCATTTTTTAATAGATACATCAAATTGTGAATGTCAAACATAATTTCTCATACACATACTTATATTTAATTGAAGCAGATTTTTTTAAGAATGTAATAATGAAGTAGTTTCCATAAAATGCAAATCTAAACTTAATTATAAATAATAGGACGACCTAAAAAAAATTGAGCCAAACAAACATTGCAAAAAAGATGTACTACACTGACATGAGACTCCTACCTAATTAGTTATTTTACACACTCAGTATGTATTAGAAATAATAAAATGGCAATTGTGTTAAAAATAATTAAAATATCTAATATGTATTGAGGACTAATGTGTGCCAGGTTGTATGTTAAGGGTTTTATATACGTTATACTTCATAAATTATTTTCCCCAATCTAGATTAGTAAACTGGGGTTGTAGACACCAAGTAACTTTGTAAAGGTCGTGCATTATGAGTTTCAAAGCTGTAATTAATTTTTGGTCTCACTGGCTACAGAGCTCATTGACTAGATTATTAAATTATATTTTCTGATTTATTACAATTACTTACACAACCAAGGTGACCCTCGCTGCCTCTTATAAACAACCACAGGGTCTTTCTGAAAGTTTGAACTTAAAGTGTTCTTTCATAGATGGTCCAAACTTATATTTATCATTTTCAGTTTTCCTATTTTAGTCATTAAATCAATTACCAATAAATTCTGTATAATAAAGAGTTAAATCTTTTTCAATAGTATTTAGTTTATGCATAAGTTAATGTAATGTTTTACAAGGTATAAAATATTTCTTTAAAATTTTAACAATTTTTCTGATTTCCTCAATCATTCAGAATAAAAAACATTTGCCAAGACCTCATGCCCTTTTAGTAAATGAATGTAAGTCACTAACTTAATGTATTTTAGTATTAAAAGTTGTTCTATATGCTAACAAGTTATTCCTCCATCTTTAGCGCTCAATCCTTACATTAATGAATTTTTAAATTGTCATACAATTAGTGCATTTTATTTTCAAATTTCAATTTTAGTTTTTTACACAGGTATTCTATTGGTGATAAAATATTTCTGTAGAATCTGATTTTAAATTAATGAAGATATTTATATTCAGTTACTTCTTAGTTTTCACAAATGTATTGTTTTTTATTGTTCCCATTAATAATATTATGTCAAATATAGAAGGCCTTTTAAAAAATAACCTATTGTTTAAAGAGATTTCAGTTTAAAACTTTAGGAAATTAGTACCAGACTTTTATATTGGTCAACAGCAAAATGAACATTACTACTCAGCCTCCAACACATGCAGTTTGCCTATACCAGGGATCCTGTCAAAATATACACCACTTATAGCTTCTTAAGTGCAGTTATCATAGAGCACAGTCCCTGACATCACACAGCTGCAGAGATGAATAAACAAAGAGGAACCTACTCAGAAGTGAGTCTGACCCAGGACCCAAAGAGGCAGCAAAGGAAACTTAAGGGCAATAAAAGCTCCATTTCAGGAACCGAACAGGAAATATTCCAAGTAGAATTAAACCTTCAAAATGCTTCTTCGGATCATCAAGGGAATGACAAGACATATCACTGCAAAGGTAAAACATTAAATAGATCTTCAATATTATTGTTCTAGGACGTGCAGTTGAATGCAGAAAGGTGGGGAAAGATTAGGGAATATTTTGCACTTGTGAGAATCAGAGGTCAAAGTCAGGAGCTAATATTCTAATATGAAATTTGAAGCCTGATTTTATTCAGGCATTGTTCAATTGTAATTTGTGATTAACAACTCATGGAGCATTATATTTACTGATAATGAAATGGTATATTCTGAGAGAAAGATTACTAGAGTAGATGTAGATTTAGAGGACAGAGTTTATCATTATGTTTTCCTGTGCACGTGAGTTCTCTTGTACGTAAACCTTCTCATCAACTCTCTATCTCCCCTCTCTCAGTGCCTCTTTCTTTCCCTGCAGGTTTACTGCCACCTCCAGAGAAGCTCACTGCTGAGGTCCTAGGAATCATTTGCATTGTCCTGATGGCCACTGTGTTAAAAACAATAGTTCTTATTCCTTGTAAGCATATTCTTGAAAGATTATAAGGGAACTTTTCACTATAATGATTGGAAGCGCCTTGAAACATTTCATAATAATGAGGATTAGAATTCTCTTTTTAATGTATATCTCTGAACCCCAAGATAATATGCTGCTTCTGAACTTTTCAAATTTATAAATAACAGAATAATTGTAGAAAACATTTTATTTTTGTGTGTGTACTAAATATATATGTATATATGATACACACACAGAGAGATGTATTCTGATTTCATGACTCAAAGACATGTTTTAAGAGAAAAAATATTTAGAAAAACAAATTAATTTTTGAAAGTGGTTAGATCAAGTATTATAAGAGATGGTGAAGTTTTATGCTAATGGCTTTAAAAATATTTGTTTTAAAGATCTCATTACTTTATTTTTATAGAAAAGTCATTTTATTTCAGATTGTTCCAATTTAAAATAATTTTAAATTTTGTATTTCAAAGTAAGCAACTGAAATTATTATAATTTGTCTAGATATTAATTTTGTAAGAATTACTTTAATTTTTCTAGGTATTGGAGTACTGGAGCAGAACAATTTTTCCCTGAATAGAAGAATGCAGAAAGGTACATTATGATTGTCAATGTTCTGATGTTAGTACAGTTTATATTTTGTCTCTAAAGGGATGCAAAATGATAATAAAATGTTTTGGGAAAATAAACTATAACATTGAGCCATAAATGTTTATAAAATAAAGATTATATGAGGGCATTTCCTTTTCTCCAATAATAAGTAGAAATGCTCAGTTAAAATCATTATACCTTCTTGTTGCATTTAATTAACTGAAATTTCCTACTACTATAAGATGATAAGAGATAAATAATTTTACTGTACTTAAAAAGCAGTTTTGTTCAGTGATGTTTAAGATGTGTAGGGTGGATTTTTGTTTGCGGGCTTGTTTTATATGGGAACACAATTAAGGGATGAGAGGTGGACCTTTTGTGCATGTGCGTATGAGTGACTAGTTATTTTAAAATATATATTTAACAACTTATGAGGATGCATAGATATTGTGTACCTGTATGTTTATAGCTTTGCAAATATATAAAATAATTTTCATTTGTAAACATATTGTTTTGCATAGTAATTCATATTTTTATTTAGCATGTGATTGTGGCCATTGTCCTGAGGAGTGGATTACATATTCCTACAGTTGTTATTACATTGGTAAGGAAAAAAGAACTTGGGAAGAAAGAGTTTGCTGGCCTGTGCTTCGAAGAACTCTGATCTGCTTTCTATAAATAATGAGGAAGAAATGGTAAGACGTAAATGTTTCAACACTTTACTAAAAGCTTATTTCTGTCAATATCATATTTGTAGAAATCATCCATATGTTTATACATATATTTACTTCATATATTTTTAAGTCTGTGTAGTATTCAACTGACTTCATAATATTTTTATATTCATATACTGTTAATGCACATTTGATTATTTCCAGTTTTGCTTTTCATGGAAACCCATGCTTCTATAAATGTTTTTATCGCAAAATAAATATAAAGAAAACTAAGCATGTCATGGTCATGCGTATTGATCACAAAGTGAATGGATTCATGATACAAGGCAGATCATGAAATAGAAGTTTCCAGCCCCAGCAGTCCTGCTCCTGTGTATGCCTTCCTCACTTTTCCTGCCTCCTCTCCAAACCTTTGTATTGATGTTTAATGTGATAAATAAGCTTTGCCTGTTTCAGAATTTATGTCAAGGGAATCATGCAATGTGTATTTTCATATGTGTCTTCTTTTACTCCTATATGATATTTGTGCAATAATGCAGTTAGCTGTTGTTTGTTGCTTTTCATTGCTGCATGATGTGCATAGAACATTTACAATCTGTTCAGTCCTGTGTCTCTGGATGGGGAAGTGAGTCTCGTGCCCTCAGGGACAAAGAGGAACCTGGATGGGCACGTGTAGTCATGAGGTTCCTTTGCTGATCCCTCTCACCCGCACCTACCCTGATGTCTTTTGGTTTGGGAGGAGAAGCACTTCCTCTAGCTCCTAACTGGTAGCAGGTCTCCTGGTAGGTCATCCTTGCCAGTGGTACCAGCCTTGCCTAATGTTGCTGGCAGGACTCCCTTTCAATACAGAGTGGGAATGGGCTTAGCTGACCCACCTCCTGTTACCAGATTTGGTTCTGAGAAACAGAGGACTAGATCACTTTCTTCTGCTGAGTGGGGGACTGAAGATGCCCGGACACTCTCTTGATCCCTGATTCTGGGGTCCCAAACTATTTTGCCTTCCTCTTTCCACCTTTCAGAGTTTTCCTGTGTGTCTTTCATTACTTGCAGAGTTTAGAGTTGTATTTATTAGGGAGTAGCAGAGAAAAAGGAGTCCATGTACCTGGTCAAGACCATTGTTATTCCACCAAAACCAAATCAGATAAAAGTGAGGGCTTATCTAGTTAGAGAGTGGTGTGGTGCCCAGAAAAGCCAATTTTTGGCCGCTGTGTCATTTATTTCCTCAATGGCAACCTTTCAATTTCCTTCTAAACTTCAAGGAGGAAAAGTTCCACTATGAGACACATAGTGGAAAAATACATTTATTTAATCAGAATATCTTGAGAAATACATGCACAGTATCAGGAAATATATTTTAGTTCTTACTGTGTCTGTCTTACCAACACAAGCAACTGTTAAATTACTTGAATCACAATTTTGCTTGTTAAAATAAGAAGAATGAATGTACTAAGTATAAAAATTGAAGAGTTCATTTTAAGTCAAAATTACAAAAATTTGTAATAGGTTTTTACACTATAAAAGTTGTCTTCAAGTTTACTATTTTGTTGAAGGTATTTATTTTGTTTTGCATTTCTGTGTAAATGTGGCTAGTGTGACTGAGAAATTGATTTTATTTTTTATTAGTTAATTTTATATTTGAATAGCTACATTTCAAGCGTCCATTGACCAATGTAGGCTAGTGATTCTGCATTGAAATCACAGTTTAATATTCTTATATTACTATGCTTGGGAACATAAGATTATAGTGTACTTTTGGAAAATTTCCATGTGAACTTAAAAACAGAAGTATTCTGTTAGTATATACTGTCTGTACAAGTGTGTGTGAGTTTGGGCATATAGGTGATGGTTAATAGCGTAGTTCAAAACTTTTTAAAGATTCACTGGTGTGTCTGCTTCTGTGACAAGCTGTGAAAGAGAAGTGTTAAAACCTTGTTTTTGATTGTTAACTTGTTTACTTCTTTCAATTCTATGTTGAAATTGTATTATCAGATACATACACATTATTTTTAAAATATTATAATGATGTAGTAAATACAGCTATTATTATGAAACATGCATCTTTATTTTCAATAATGACTTTTTCTCTTATTTTATGACTTTATGTTAACAATAGCAATTTTCTACTGGTTTGTATTATATGATATATTTTCATCTCTTCATTTTAATTTTTCTTTATGCTTAAAGGAGCATCTTACAACAACAGTTACTTTTTAGAATAAACACTCTTTGTTTTTAATATAAAAATAATTTTATTTATATTTACTATAAGTATTAGATTTTTAAATATAATTATTACATATTTTATTTGTAAGTACCTAATTATATAATTAATTATAATTATTATTTAATTTAGATTGAACATTACCAGGCTTTTAAACTCTAACTTTTTATTGTTTTATCTTTTCACTAGAAATATTTTATTGTTTATTTTCTACTGTGCCAATTTGTTAATTTAGTATGCTTTGAATATTCTTTCATTAGTGTCCTGTGTTTTACAGGGCACAACAAATTAGTACTTTTACCCCTTCTTAGACAATGAAAAGATCTAACTATCTTCGTACGGTTTAGATATTTGTGTCTTCTCAAAATTTATATTGAGACTTAATCCCTATTTTGTTGGTTTTAAGAGGTAGGGCCTTTGGGGAACAAATTAAGTCAGCAGGGCTCTGCCATAATGGATTGATTAGTGCCTCACAAAAAGGCTGTTAGGAACTAGCATTCACCCCATTTTCCCTTCTGCCGTGTGAGGACGTAGCAACACGGTGCCATGTTGGAAGCAGAAAGCAGCCCTCATCAGACACCAAATCTGCTGACACCTTGATCTTAGACTTTCTTGCCTTGAGAACTGTGAGAAATAAATTTTCGTTGCTTATAAATTGTTCGGTCTATGGAATTTTGTTATTGCAGCAAAAATGGACTAAGACTACCCTCTACTTTTATTTAGTGATTATCCTATATTTGCTTTCTGAATTCTAATATAAAAATATATTTAATGTTTGAAACATTGTCATCAATATTTTATTCATTCACTATTTAGGTAGGTATATCCACATAATTTCTTTTGAAATGCGTCATTTTTAGAATATATTTAAATTTTGTTTTCTTTACTTCTAGTGAATAGTAACTAATTCTCTCCATTTAAAAACATTTCTTGAAGATGAAGTTGTTTGCCATCATATTTAAGAATATTTTCACTTATTATTGACTCCCAATAAAGACATAACTTTAAGACACTAGGTATTGCCATTATTAACCATAGTCACAGTAATATATATTTCAATTCTCTATCTCTATGGGTACTATATATTTATATCATATAGAGTGAATTCTGATTACTCCTGTTATTTTCGATGACTTTTGTTGCTTTTTTATATTGTTATTATGCCTTTGAATAAGCATATATTCCACTAAAGTTAAATGCTGGAAGAGTGAAAAAAACCATTTTGTTACATATAACAAGGATATGATATACAGTTATGTGACAAAAAATAATGTATTGGTCACCAATGCACCACATATATGATGGTAGTTCCATAAAATTATAATGGAGCTGAAAAATTCCTATATCCTAGTGATATTGTAGCCTTGTTACAGGACAGCTCATTATTCAGGTTTGTGGTGGTACTAGTTGTAAACAAACCTGCTGAGCTGCCAGTCATGTAAACATATAGCATATTCAATTAGGTACAGTGCATAGTACTTGATAATAAACAACTATGTTACTAGTGTTATGTATTTACTGTACTACACTTTTTTTAACTTTTAGGTTCAAGGGTACATGTGTAGGTTTGTTACATAGGTAAACTTGTGTCATGGGGGTTGGTTGTACAAATTATTTTATCACCCAAGTATTAAGCCTGATACCCATTAGATATTTTCCTGATCCTCTCCCTCCACTCTCCCTCCACCCTCTGATAGGTCCTAGCGCATGTTGTTCGCCTCTATGTGTCCATGTATTCTCATCATTTAGCTCCCACTTATAAGTGAGAACACACGGCATTTGTTTGTCTGTTCCTGCGTTAGTTTGCTAAGGATAATAGCCTACAGCTCCATCCATGTTCCTGCAAAGGATATGATCTCATTCTTTTTTATGATCGCATAGTATTCCATGGTGTATATGTACCACATTTTCTTTATCCAGTCTATCACTGATGGGCATTTAGGTTGATTCCAAGTCTTTGCTATTGTGAATTATACTACGCTTTTTATTCTTATTTTAGAGTGTGTTCCACCTACTTATAAAAAATAGTTAACTACAAAACAGGCTCAGGCAGGTCCTTCAGGTGGTATTCCAGAAGAAGGCATTGTTATCATAGGAAATGACAGCTCTGTGAGAGTCATTGCCCCTGAAGACCTTCCAGTGGGACAGGATGTGGAGATGGAAGAGAGTGATATTGATTATCTTGACTCCATGCAGGCCTAATGTGTTTGTTTGTTTCTTAGTTTTTAACAAAAACATTAAAGAGTAAGAAAAAAATGAGAATAAAAATTTTTTATATAGGAAAGCATTTACAGAATAATGATATAAAAATACATTTGTAGAGTTGTACAATGTGTGTTTTTAGCTGTTTTATTACAAAAAAGTCAAAAAAAGTATAAAGTAAAAAGTTACAGTAAGTTATTTAATTTATTATTGAAGAAAAGATTATTATAAATCTAGTTTGTCTAAGTATATGGTGTTTAAAAAGTGTCCAGTAGTGCACAGTATTGTCCTAGGCCTTCACATTCTACTCAACACTCACTGACCCACCCAGGGAAACTCCCAATTCTACAAGCTCCATGTAAATGTGCTACACAGGTGTACCATTTTTTATCTTTTATATTGTGTTTTTACTGTATCTTTTCTATGTTGAGATATGTTTAGAAAAACACATGCTTACCATTGTGCTACATTTGCCTACAGTATTCAACACAGTAGCATGCTGTACAGGTTTGTAGCCGAGGAGCTGTAAGTTATATCAGATAGCCCACGTGTGTAGTAGGCTATACCATCCAGGTTTGTAGAAGCACACTCTATGATGTTCACACACTGACAAAATTGCCTGGTGACCCACTAATCAGAATATATGCCCATCATTAAGTTGTACATGACCGTATAATGCTATTTAATTAAAAACAATAAGTGTGTGTTTGCAGGAATATTATACATCAGTACCTCAAATTTAAAAAGAGAACATTAGTGAATGTTACATTATTTGGCATCTTTGTGAATGATTTTGTTTTTTTAATTCTATAATGTGACAAAAAATTACTTAGTTTATAAAAATGAAATAAATATGTAAATATAAATGTATTTCTAATAAAAACACAACATGCATATAAGCATGTATCATATCAGGTTATTTAGAATTATAATTATGAAAATACAATAAATTATAATTAATAGAAATACATATATAGCTAGCAAACAAGCATAGTATTTCAGATTCACGGTTTTGCAAATGACATCCTTTTTTAAAAATTTCTTTAGTAATTGTTGCTATAAATAGAAATACAATTGAAATTTGCAAGTTGATTCTTATATCCAGTTCACTGAATTTTTTTGTATTAAATTTATCGTTTTAGCTGTAATTTTTCAGGTTTTCTATATTAACAGGTATTTTATCTGTAAATAGTCCCACTTTTATCTTTTCTTTCCAATTGCCATATTTTCTCTATTTCTTTTTTATAATTTAAAAAATTATGAGTACATAATAGTATACATATTTATGGCGTATACGTGATATTTTGATACAAGCATACAATGTGTAATGATCAAATCAAGTAATTAGGATATGCATCACCTCAAAAAATTCGTCATTTCTTTGTGTTGGGAACATCTGAAATCTACTCCACTAGTTATTTTGAAGTATACAATAAATCATTATTAAATATAGCTTGTGCTACCAAACACTAGATCTTATTCTTTTTAAGTGTATTTGTGTAATCGTTAACCAACCTTTCTTCATTCCCCCAACATTATCCTTTCCAGCTCTGGTAGCCATCATTCTACTCTCTACCTCCATGAGATCAATTGTATTATTAGTTCCCACATATGAGTGAGAACATGTGATATTTACCTTTTTGTGCCTGGCTCATTTCACTTAACGTGATGTCCTCCAGTTCCAACCATGTTGTTGCAAATTACAAGGATTTTATTTTTTATGACTGAATAATATTCCATTATTATTCCACATGTATGTGATCTATCTGTACCACATTTTGTTAATCCATTCATCCACTGATGGATACTTAGGTTGATTCCATATCTTAGCTATTGTGGATAGTACTGCAATAAACATGGTAGAGCAGATCTATCTTTGATAACCTGATTTCCTTTCTTTTGAATATATACCCAGCAGTAGGATTGCTGGATCATATGGTAGTTCTATTTTTCGCATTTTGAGGAATCTCCATATTGTTTTCCATAATGATTGTACTAATTTACTTTCCCACCAACAGTGTACGAGGGTTCCCTTTTCTCCACACCCTCATCAGCATCCATTATTGCCTTTTTGATAATAGCCATTCTAACTAGGGTGAGATGATATTTCATTGCAGTTTTTATTTGCATTTCTCTGTTGTGCACTTTTTCATATATCTATTAGCTATTTGTATTTCTTCCTTTGAAAAATGTGTATTCGGATCTTTTGCCTATTTTTTAATCTAATTATTTGGTTTCTTGTTACTAAGTTGTTTGAGTTCATTATATATTCTGGTTATTAATCTCTTGTCAGTAGAATAGCTTAAAAATATTTTCTCCCATTATGTAGGGTGTGTTTTTACTCTGTTGATTGTTTCCTTTGCTGTGCCAAAGCATTTTAGCTTGATGTAATCCTATTTGTCCATTTTTGCTTTTGTTGCCTGTGCTTTTGAGGTCTTACTCAAGAATTTTCTGCCCAGACCAATGTCTAAAGCATTTCTCCAGTGTTTCTTTCTAGCAGTTTTATAATTTCAGATCTTACATCTAAGTCTTTAATCCATTTTAGTTTTGTTTTGTATATGGTAAGAGATAGGAGTTTAATTTCATTCTTCTGCATGTGATATGCAGTTTTCCCAGCATTACTTTTGAAGAGACTATCTTTTTTTTCCAATGTATGTTCCTGGCACCTTTGTCAAAAGTGAGTTGTCTGTAAACAAACGGATTTATTTCTGGATTCATTGGTCTGTATGTCTGTTTTAATATGAGCACCACGCTGTTTTGGTTTCTGTAGATTTGCAGTATATTCAGGTAATGTGATGCCTCCAGCTTTGATATTTTGCTCAAAATTGCTTTGGCTATGCTGGATGTTTTGTGGTTCCATATAAATTTGAGGATTGCTTTTGCTCTTTCTGTGAAGAATGTCACTGGCATTTTGATACAGATTACATTGAATCTGGACTAGCTAAGGTTTTATTTTGAATGTTGAATAGAAGGCACAGAAAGGTTATATGTATATCATATGTATCAGTTTCTATTTTAGGTAAAAAGATTGCAACATTTCATCCATATTTACAAAGTGTGTTCGTTTTTATTATACCTTTCTCATATTGAAGCAGCTTTATCATATTCCTGTTTTTCTAATAGATTTTGTTATCAATTGTAACATTTTTATTATTTTGGCATCAGTTGGAATGATACATGTTTTCTCTGCATAATCTTAATAAGTAAACTATTTCAATTCTCTCAAATGTTAAACCAGTCTGAAATAAAACCATACTGGTCATTCTGTATTGCCTGTTTAAATTTATTAATGCACAGGAGATTACACTGTGTTTTTATTTATAGCTATGTACATGAAAGCCTTTTCTCTTAAGGGTATATTAGGAAGCATTTCTCTTTTTCTATAACCTAGAAGACTTTGTGTAAGGGTACTGTTTTATTTTAAAATATAATTATTCATTAGTGATGCCATCTGAGTGTGTAGAATGTTTTTGTAGGAAAGTTTATGTAGGAAAGTCAATTTCTTTAGCACATACAGACATTTCATCCATATTTACAAAGTTTATATTTATAGAGGTTACTCAGATTTCTGTTTGTTGTATTGCAATTTGGTAATTTGCATTTTCAAGAATTTTCTATCTCATATGGATATAAAAGTATTCATAATATGGTTTCATTATCTGTTTAATATCTGTAAAAACCATAATGGTTTTCTCTTATTTAATCTAGAAAATTATTTGAGCCTTCTCAAATTCTTTAAGTCTTTTATCAATTTTATTAAGTCCTTTCAATGAAAATATCTTCAGCCTCATTGATCTTCTCTACTGTAATTTTGCTCTTTGTCATGATTTTTTATTATTTGTTTTCTTCCTACCACTTTACTTCTATTTAATTTCAGTTAATTTCATATTTCTGTTTTTATTCAGACAATTCAGTATCTGCAATTTTGTTGCAATATATGCATTTAAGGCAATCCATTTTTCCCAAGAAAATATTTTGCTCTATTTTCCTTATAATTGATGTAAAAATTGTGAACATTTATTGTGATAATTTATTTGGCCCTTAGGTTATTTAGAATTATATTACTGAATATAAAACCATATAAAGTTCCTAAAGTTTTGATTATTGACTTCTGTGTTAGTAAACTGTAGTTAGAACATTTTCTGTGAGGCTAGAAATGTTCTTCATCTCTGTGTAAATATAGCTAGTGTGACTAATAAACTTATGTTTAATGTTATTTACTTCTAATTAATTAATATTAAACTTGAATTGGTGCATTTTAACTGTCCGCTGGCCAACTTTGGCTAATGCTACTGTACTTATAGCAAACTTCTAAATTTTATATTAAAATGCATAGGTTTATGAAAATACAGTGTAGCTTAAAAATATTAGTATTCCGAATTAGTATACAGTTTATATGTGTGTGTATACACAGGTGTGTTGGCTAATTGTCTAGTTTAAATCTCTGTATAGAGTCAGTGATGTATCTGTTTGTGTGATGAGATGTGAAAGAGAAGTGACTAAATCCCTAAATTTATTAATTACTCATTTATTTCTTTCAATTTTATATTAAATGTGTATTATTAGATACATACAAATTATTTTAAAATTACTAATGGTATAGATAATAAATATATCACTATGAATATGCTTCTTCATTTTTAATAACAACTTCTGTTTTATATTATTACAGTATATTAAAGTGGTTTTCTTTTTTTTTTATTATACTTTAAGTTTTAGGGTACATCTGCACATTGTGCAGGTTAGTTACATATGTATACATGTGCCATGCTGGTGCGCTGCACCCACTAACTCGTCATCTAGCATTAGGTATATCTCCCAATGCTATCCCTCCCCCCTCCCCCCACCCCACCACAGTCCCCAGAGTGTGATATTCCCCTTCCTGTGTCCATGTGATCTCATTGTTCAATTCCCACCTATGAGTGAGAATATGCGGTGTTTGGTTTTTTGTTCTTGCGATAGTTTACTGAGAATGATGATTTCCAATTTCATCCATGTCCCTACAAAGGACATGAACTCATCATTTTTTATGGCTGCATAGTATTCCATGGTGTATATGTGCCACATTTTCTTAATCCAGTCTATCATTGTTGGACATTTGGGTTGGTTCCAAGTCTTTGCTATTGTGAATACTGCCGCAATAAACATATGTGTGCATGTGTCTTTATAGCAGCATGATTTATAGTCCTTTGGGTATATACCCAGTAATGGGATGGCTGGGTCAAATGCTATTTCTAGTTCTAGATCCCTGAGGAATCGCCACACTGACTTCCACAATGGTTGAACTAGTTTACGGTCCCACCAACAGTGTAAAAGTGTTCCTATTTCTCCACATCCTCTCCAGCACCTGTTGTTTCCTGACTTTTTAATGATTGCCATTCTAACTGATGTGAGATGGTATCTCATAGTGGTTTTCATTTGCATTTCTCTGATGGCCAGTGATGATGAGCATTTTTTCATGTGTTTTTTGGCTGCATAAATGTCTTCTTTTGAGAAGTGTCTGTTCATGTCCTTTGCCCACTTTTTGATGGGGTTGTTTGTTTTTTTCTTGTAAATTTGTTTGAGTTCATTGTAGATTCTGGATATTAGCCCTTTGTCAGATGAGTAGGTTGCGAAAATTTTCTCCCATTTTGTAGGTTGCCTGTTCACTCTGATGGTAGTTTCTTTTGCTGTGCAGAAGCTCTTTAGTTTAATTAGATCCCATTTGTCAATTTTGTCTTTTGTTGCCATTGCTTTTGGTGTTTTGGACATGAAGTCCTTGCCCATGCCTATGTCCTGAATGGTAAAGCCTAGGATTTCTTCTGGGGTTTTTATTGTTTTAGGTCTAACGTTTAAATCTTTAATCCATCTTGAATTGATTTTTGTATAAGGTGTAAGGAAGGGATCCAGTTTCAGCTTCCTACATAGGGCTAGCCAGTTTTCCCAGCACCATTTATTAAATAGGGAATCCTTTCCCCATTGCTTGTTTTTTTCAGGTTTGTCAAAGATCAGACAGTTGTAGGTATGTGGCGTTATTTCTGAGGGCTCTGTTCTGTTCCATTGATCTATATCTCTGTTTTGGTACCAGTACCATGCTGTTTTGGTTACTGTAGCCTTGTAGTACAGTTTGAAGTCAGGTAGCGTGATGCCTCCAGCTTTGTTCTTTTGGCTTAGGATTGACTTGGCGATGTGGGCTCTTTTTTGGTTCCATATGAACTTTAAAGTAGTTTTTTCCAATTCTGTGAAGAAAGTCATTGGTAGCTTGATGGGGATGGCATTGAATCTGTAAATTACCTTGGGCAGTATGGCCATTTTCACGATATTGATTCTTCCTACCCATGAGCATGGAATGTTCTTCCATTTGTTTGTATCGTCTTTTATTTCCTTGAGCAGTGGTTTGTAGTTCTCCTTGAAGAGGTCCTTCACATCCCTTGTAAGTTGGATTCCTAGGTATTTTATTCTCTTTGAAGCAATTGTGAATGGGAGTTCACTCATGATTTGGCTCTCTGTTTGTCTGTTGTTGGTGTATAAGAATGCTTGTGATTTTTGTACGTGGATTTTGTATCCTGAGACTTTGCTGAAGTTGCTTATGAGCTTAAGGAGATTTTGGGCTGAGACAATGGGGTTTTCTAGATATACAATCATGTCGTCTGCAAACAGGGACAATTTGACTTCCTCTTTTCCTAATTGAATACCCTTTATTTCCTTCTCCTGCCTAATTGCCCTGGCCAGAACTTCCAACACTATGTTGAATAGGAGTGGTGAGAGAGGGCATCCCTGTCTTGTGCCAGTTTTCAAAGGGAATGCTTCCAGTTTTTGCCCATTCAGTATGATATTGGCTGTGGGTTTGTCATAGATAGCTCTTATTATTTTGAAATACGTCCCATCAATACCTAATTTATTGAGAGTTTTTAGCATGAAAGGTTGTTGAATTTTGTCAAAGGCTTTTTCTGCATCTATTGAGATAATCATGTGGTTTTTGTCTTTGGCTCTGTTTATATGCTGGATTACATTTATTGATTTGCATATATTGAACCAGCCTTGCATCCCAGGGATGAAGCCCACTTGATCATGGTGGATAAGCTTTTTGATGTGCTGCTGGATTCGGTTTGCCAGTATTTTATTGAGGATTTTTGCATCAATGTTCATCAAGGATATTGGTCTAAAATTCTCTTTTTTGGTTGTGTCTCTGCAGGCTTTGGTATCAGAATGATGCTGGCCTCATAAAATGAGTTAGGGAGGATTCCCTCTTTTTCTATTGATTGGAATAGTTTCAGAAGGAATGGTACCAGTTCCTCCTTGTACCTCTGGTAGAATTCGGCTGTGAATCCATCTGGTCCTGGACTCTTTTTGGTTGGTAAACTATTGATTATTGGCGCGATTTCAGCTCCTGTTATTGGTCTATTCAGAGATTCAACTTCTTCCTGGTTTAGTCTTGGGAGAGTGTATGTGTCGAGGAATTTATCCATTTCTTCTAGATTTTCTAGTTTATTTGCATAGAGGTGTTTGTAGTATTCTCTGATGGTAGTTTGTATTTCTGTGGGATCAGTGGTGATATCCCCTTTATCATTTTTTATTGTGTCTATTTGATTCTTCTCTCTTTTTTTCTTTATTAGTCTTGCTAGCGGTCTATCAATTTTGTTGATCCTTTCAAAAAACCAGCTCCTGGATTCATTGATTTTTTGAAGGGTTTTTTGTGTCTCTATTTCCTTCAGTTCTGCTCTGATTTTAGTTATTTCTTGCCTTCTGCTAGCTTTTGAATGTGTTTGCTCTTGCTTTTCTAGTTCTTTTAATTGTGATGTTAGGGTGTCAATTTTGGATCTTTCCTGCTTTCTCTTGTGGGCATTTAGTGCTATAAATTTCCCTCTACACACTGCTTTGAATGCGTCCCAGAGATTCTGGTATGTTGTGTCTTTGTTCTCGTTGGTTTCAAAGAACATCTTTATTTCTGCCTTCATTTCGTTATGTACCCAGTAGTCATTCAGGAGCAGGCTGTTCAGTTTCCATGTAGTTGAGCGGCTTTGAGTGAGATTCTTAATCCTGAGTTCTAGTTTGATTGCACTGTGGTCTGAGAGATAGTTTGTTATAATTTCTGTTCTTTTACATTTGCTGAGGAGAGTGTTACTTCCAACTATGTGGTCAATTTTGGAATAGGTGTGGTGTGATGCTGAAAAAAATGTATATTCTGTTGATTTGGGGTGGAGAGTTATGTAGATGTCTATTAGGTCCGCTTGGTGCAGAGCTGAGTTCAATTCCTGGGTATCCTTGTTGACTTTCTGTCTCGTTGATCTGTCTAATGTTGACAGTGGGGTGTTAAAGTCTCCCATTATTAATGTGTGGGAGTCTAAGTCTCTTTGTAGGTCACTTAGGACTTGCTTTATGAATCTGGGTGCTCCTGTGTTGGGTGCATATATATTTAGGACAGTTAGCTCTTCTTGTTGAATTGATCCCTTTACCATTATGTAATGGCCTTCTTTGTCTCTTTTGATCTTTGTTGGTTTAAAGTCTGTTTTATCAGAGACTAGGATTGCAACCCCTGCCTTTTTTTGTTTTCCATTTGCTTGGTAGATCTTCCTCCATCCTTTTATTTTGAGCCTATGTGAGTCTCTGCACGTGAGATGGGTTTCCTGAATACAGCACACTGATGGTTCTTGACTCTTTATCCAATTTGTCAGTCTGTGTCTTTTAATTGGAGAATTTAGTCCATTTACATTTAAAGTTAATATTGTTATGTGTGAAGTTGATCCTGTCATTATGATGTTAGCTGGTGATTTTGCTGGTTAGTTGATGCAGTTTCCTCCTAGTCTCGATGGTCTTTACATTTTGGCATGATTTTGCAGCGGCTGGTACCGGTTGTTCCTTTCCATGTTTAGCGCTTCCTTCAGGAGCTCTTTTAGGGCGGGCCTGGTGGTGACAAAATCTCTCAGCATTTGCTTGTCTGTAAAGTATTTTATTTCTCCTTCACTTATGAAGCTTAGTTTGGCTGGATATGAAATTCTGGGTTGAAAATTCTTTTCTTTAAGAATGTTGAATATTGGTCCCCACTCTCTTCTGGCTTGTAGGGTTTCTGCCGAGAGATCCGCTGTTAGTCTGATGGGCTTCCCTTTGAGGGTAACCCGACCTTTCTCTCTGGCTGCCCTTAACATTTTTTCCTTCATTTCAACTTTGGTGAATCTGACAATTATGTGTCTTGGAGTTGCTCTTCTCGAGGGGTATCTATGTGGCGTTCTCTGTATTTCCTGAATCTGAACGTTGGCCTGCCTTGCTAGATTGGGGAAGTTCTCCTGGATAATATCCTGCAGAGTGTTTTCCAACTTGGTTCCATTCTCCCCATCACTTTCAGGTACACCAATCAGACGTAGATTTGGTCTTTTCACATAGTCCCATATTTCTTGGAGGCTTTGCTCATTTCTTTTTATTCTTTTTTCTCTAAACTTCCCTTCTCGCTTCATTTCATTCATTTCATCTTCCATTGCTGATACCCTTTCTTCCAGTTGATCGCATCGGCTCCTGAGGCTTCTGCATCCTTCACGTAGTTCTCGAGCCTTGGTTTTCAGCTCCATCAGCTCCTTTAAGCACTTCTCTGTATTGGTTATTCTAGTTATACATTCTTCTAAATTTTTTTCAAAGTTTTCAACTTCTTTGCCTTTGGTTTGAATGTCCTCCCGTAGCTCAGAGTAATTTGATCATCTGAAGCCTTCTTCTCTCAGCTCGTCAAAGTCGTTCTCCATCCAGCTTTGTTCTGTTGCTGGTGAGGAACTGCGTTCCTTTGGAGGAGGAGAGACGCTCTGCGTTTTAGAGTTTCTAGTTTTTCTGTTCTGTTTTTTCCCCATCTTTGTGGTTTTATCTACTTTTGGTCTTTGATGATGGTGATGTACAGATGGGTTTTCGGTGTGGATGTCCTTTCTGTTTGTTAGTTTTCCTTCTAACAGACAGGACCCTCAGCTGCGGGTCTGTTGGAATACCCTGCCGTGTGAGGTGTCAGTGTGCCCCTGCTGGGGGGTGCCTCCCAGTTAGGCTGCTCGGGGGTCAGGGGTCAGGGACCCACTTGAGGAGGCAGTCTGCCGGTTCTCAGATCTCCAGCTGCATCCTGGGAGAACCACTGCTCTCTTCAAAGCTGTCAGACAGGGACATTTAAGTCTGCAAAGGTTACTGCTGTCTTTCTGTTTGTCTGTGCCCTGCCCCCAGAGGTGGAGCCTACAGTGGCAGGCAGGCCTCCTTGAGCTGTGGTGGGCTCCACCCAGTTCGAGCTTCCCGGCTGCTTTGTTTACCTAAGCAAGCCTGGGCAATGGCGGACGCCCCTCCCCCAGCCTCGCTGCCGCCTTGCAGTTTGATCTCAGACTGCTGTGCTAGCAATCAGCGAGACTCCGTGGGCGTAGGACCCTCCGAGCCAGGTGTGGGATATAGTCTCGTGGTGCCCCGTTTTTTAAGCCGGTCTGAAAAGCGCAATGTTCGGGTGGGAGTGACCCGATTTTCCAGGTGCGTCCGTCACCCCTTTCTTTGACTCGGAAAGGGAACTCCCTGACCCCTTGCGCTTCCCAGGTGAGGCAATGCCTCGCCCTGCTTCGGCTCGTGCACGGTGCGCGCACCCACTGGCCTGTGCCCACTGTCTGGCACTCCCTAGTGAGATGAACCCGGTACCTCAGATGGAAATGCAGAGATCACCCGTCTTCTGCGTCGCTCACGCTGGGAGCTGTAGACCGGAGCTGTTCCTATTCGGCCATCTTGGCTCCTCCCTTAAAGTGGTTTTCTACCAGTTTGTGTTGCATGGTGTATTTTTTCCATTTTTCATTTTCATATTTTTTATGTTTATGTTAAAGGAGTATTTTTATGAGTATCTCATAAAGACAGCAAACTACTATTTTTAACTACAAGCACTTTGTAACAAATCAAAATCATTCCATATGTATTTGTTAAATTTTAAAATAATATTTATATTTTTAGTTGTATGTATAAATCTGTAAATATAATGTTTATTGACTATAATATTATATTATTTCATTTCAGTTAAACACTTCCAATTCTTGACCTCTCTTTTTCTTAACTTTTATATTAAGCTCTGGAGTACCTATGCAGGTTTGCTATATAGTTAAACTTGTGTCACAGGGGTTTGTTGAACAGACTATTTTGTCATCCAGGTATGAATCCTAGTACCCATTAATTACTTTTCCTGATCCCTTTTTTCCCCCACCCTCTACCCTCAGGTAAGCCACAGTGTCTGTTATTTACCTCTATGTGCCCATGTGTTCTCATCATTTAGCTCCACTTATAAGTGAGAACATGCAGTATTTGGTTTTCTGTTTCTGTGTTAATTGGCTTAGAATAATGGCCTTCCACTGCATCCATGTTGCTGCAAAGGACATAATCTTGTTCTTTTTTTATGACTGCCTAGTATTTCATGGTGTGTATGTACCACATTGTCTTCGTCCAGCCTATCCTTGATGGGCATTTAGAGAGATTCCATGTCTTTGCTATTATGAAGAATGCTGTGATGAACACGCAAGTGCATGTGTCTTTTGGGGAATATACCCAGTAGTAAGATTGGTGGATCAAATGGTAGTTCTAAGTTCGCTGAGAAATCTCTGGACTGCCTTCCTCAGTGGCTGGACTAATTTACATTCATACCAACAGTGTGTAAGTGTTCCCTTTTCTCCAAAGCCTTGCCAACATCAGTTGTCTTTGACATTTTAGTAATAGTCCTTCTGACTGGTGTTAGATGGAATCTCATTTCGGCTTTGATTTGCATTTCTCTGATAATTATGTTTCATATTTTTTTCACATGTTTTTTGGCCGCTTGTATGTCTTCTTTTGAGAATTGTCTGTTATGTCTTTTGCCTATTTTAATGGGATTATTTATTATTTGATTATTTAATTGTTCCTCATAGATTCTGGATATTGGACCTTTGTCAGGTGCATAGTTTGCAAATATTTTTCCCATTCTGTAGGTTGTCTGTTTATAGGAGCTTAAAGTTTCTTTTGCTGTGCAGAAGTTGAGCTTATTTTGTATGTGGTATGAGGTATAGATCAAAATATTTTGTGTGCATATTCATAGCCAAGTGTTTAAACATTTGTTAAAAAGATTATACTTTCTCCACTGAATGTCTTTACATCTTTCTTGAACTATTCTACATTCCATATATTTGTGGATACATTTTTGCACTTTGTAGCCTATTTGATTAATCTAGGTATCTATTTATATACTGGTTCCACATCTTGTGAAAATTGAGAGAAAGCTACAGAGATTTCCCATGGTCCTCACTCATGCACTACCTCTCCCATGATCAATATCCCCCATCAGCATGGTATATTTGTTACAATTGAAACATCATTATTACTGAAAGACCATAGTTTATGTTAAGTTTCACTCAGTGTTGTACACTTTATGGGTCTGGCCAAATATATAATGATAATGACATGTCTTTATCATCATAGATCATACAGAATAATTGCATTGCCCTGAAAATCTTCTGTGCTCTGCCCATTCATCCTTTCCTCCTTCAAACACATGGCAAGCATCGATCTTTGTACTGTCTCCATAGTTGTTACTTTTCCAGAATGTCATATAGTTGAACTCATACAGTATGTTACATCTGAGCCATTACATCTTAACCATATCATATATCTCAACCATTTTTAAGTGAACAGGTCAGTAGTGTTAACTATATTCACATTTTACAACAGATTTCTAGAATTTGTTCGTTTTGCAAAACTGAAACTCTATACACATTGGACAACTCCCCTTTTTGCCCCTAGCAATCAGCATTCTACTTTCTGTTTCTATGAGTTTGACTACTTTAGATATCTCATATAAATAAAGCATGCAGCATTTTTTTTTTGTGACTGGCTTATTTAACTTAGCATAATGTCCTTAAGATTTATCCATGTTGCAGCATGCAACAAGACTTCCTTTTTTAAAATAAAGAGGAGAGAAAAAGAGGGGGACAGAGTGAGAGCTTGGTCAATGGGTACAAAGTTATAGTTAGGTAGGAGGAATAAGTTCTGTTCTATTACATAGTAGGGTGATGATGGTTAACAGTAAGATATTGCGTATTACAAAATAGCTGGAACAGAGGCTTTTGAATGTTCTCACCACAAAGAAATGATAAATACATGAGGTAGATGGATACACTAAATACCCTGATTTGATTATTTAATGTAACATATATATGTATTGAACATCAAGTTGTACCCCATAAATATGTACAATTACAATGTGTCAATTTAAAAAAAATTTAAAGAATATGTAGAGGGCTAATGTCATGAGGTCTATTGCATTCTCATGTTTAGGATTTTGTTATATTTATGGCTGGCACTGTTCTTACCCCAGAGGAGACTACACCTCAGACTAAAAAAAACAAAAAACAACAAAAAATGGGGTTTTCTCATTCATTTCCTGCAAAATTCAGCACTTTGAGTTGAAAAGCAGTGGTCTGTTACACTATGCCCCAACCTCTGACCGCTAATCAAGTCTGTCCTTGTGGCAAAAAACACTGTTGATTTTCCCCAAGCTGTAAAAACTGCAACTGTCACTCACTGTGCTGGGTGTGGTGAGTGGGCAGAAGGCACGGGAGCAGCACTAGGTAAACTTACTACAAATTTGCTGCACTCTTCCTTGAATCTCTAGCAGTTTTTCCAAGAATAAATAGTTCACAAATGATTATTAGCCTTTGATCAATTTCCAGAGCCTTGGAATTGCTTTGTTAATTTGTCCTCTTCATTCAGTCACAGCAATACATTTGTATGTGTTCAGTGCGTAACACTCATTATCTTGGTGAATTGAAAGACTGAAAAGTAACAAGAATTAGCTTTGCTATTACAAAATTTAAATTAGTATAATAGTATTGATTTTGCATCTCATAAAATTTGTTTTCTTATACAAATTCTCAAACTCTGCCAGTAATTTTTTATGGATTGCAGTCTCCCGCAAAACCAATAATCATTTGCAGGTGTGGCCAAATGGCCCAGCTGTCTATTGCAAACACTAATCTTCTTGAGAACGTCTATATTTTACACCTAGAAGGAATAACATTAGAAAGAAAAGAGCAATATGTGAACAATTGTATAAATATTTGTTTCCATAGATAAATTATATAGAAAATATTCAGATTTACATACATAACTATTAAATAAGTCATCTATTCATAAAAAAAATTGTTACATATTACCAGTATTAGCAATACATTTCCAATATCTTCAGAGAGGAACAAGAACTGTGCACATTTGAATTTTTACAAAGACAAACTTCTTTTGAATTTTGCTCGGAAATAAAAACATGCTTGTAAACACCAGCTTATAAACAAGCTTATAAACACTTAAGTGTTATAGCTTACACAAACTTAATATAACGTTACTCCCACCATCTGTAAAGAACATACTTGTAGTTGCTTCAAAAGCCATACAATTAGGTTCTTCGAACTATTTTTAAATCTTTACGTTATTTTAAAAATACATATCCAGGTACCTACTCTTTCTTTCTTTGAGACAGAGGCTCGCTCTGTCACCCGTGCAGTGGCAGTCTCGGCTCACTGAGATCTCAGCCTTCCAGGCGCAAGCAATTCTTCGCCTCCACCTCCGAAGTAGCTGGGACTACAGGTGCTCACCACCATGCCTGGCTAATTTTTCGTAGAGATGGGGTTTCGCCATGTTGGCTACGCTGGTCTCAAACTCCTTACCGCAAGCAATCTGTCCACCTCGGCCTCCCAAACTGCTGAGATGACAGGCGTGAGGGATTGTAGGCGTGAGGGATTACAGGCGTGAGCCACCGCGCCCTGCTATATTATTTCTTAAACACCTGCAATTCATTAAAATACACCATGTATAAATTATAAATCATAATATTATCAAGAACTGTTATTTCTAAGTGCTGAATAAGATGAATATTTCCACTCATATATTCAGATGAATTAATTTCTTCTAGTCTTTGAAGGTGTTTAAAATGACAATTCAACAATTGTGGGTGGCCCTAGGACAGGGCAGTTCTAAAACTAGCAAGATGAAATTGGCGAGGATGGATCTCACGCTGTGACTGGCCGGGAGGAAGAGTTTTCATTCCAGAGTGCTGGAGCTAGATACTGGAAGGCATGTAACAGGGATCCGGACAGCTAACAAAAACTTGCTGGAGGGTAAATACCGCAGGATGTTATGCAAACATGCAGCTGGTAGCCACAGTCATAGGAGCAAAAGGAGAGAAAGTATCATAAAACCAGGAAGAAAAACCCTTTCTCCTCCAGACTACACACTGCCTTTTAGGGACAAAATTTATCATATAAGCTGGCAAGGGAGAAATTTTATGGGATCTGTTTTCATTATGATAGAGCAGGATGGTGAAGGATAGACTTGAAACTAAGAGGCAATAAATTGGTAATAAACACACAAGGTTACTATGCAGCAACCGCAATGTTGCTATATAACAGCCATTTAGATACACCCCACTTCCTCAGAGAAAGAAACCAACATTACATTCTAAATCTGTTCTAGTGTAGCATTGTCGGTAATTAGTTCTGCTTTCTGGTAGAGATTGGTATTTCCACTGAGAAATGGTTTTCTTTGTTAATATCACAGTTCCACGTAAAAACATCATTTGCTTCTATGGCATGTGGCCCTTAACCATTTGTGCCTATTCTAGCTCCATTAATATCAAATTCATTATCTTCTGAGTAGGTCACATTGTCTGCTCAAAGCATGGAAACCCTGCCTTGTTAACCTCTTCCTTAAAACCCCTCAAAGGCTTTTTACTGACTACATGGTACTATCAAACAACATAGCTTAGATTATAAATCTTTCTTCTCACTTGAAGGGGTGGCCTGCCCCTCCACACCTGTGGGTATTTCTAGTCGGGTGGGACGAGAGACTGAGAAAAGAAATAAGACACAGAAACAAGGTATAGAGAAACAACAGTGGGCCTTGGGGACCGGAGCTCAGCATACCAAGGAGCTGCACGGGCACTGGTCTCTGAGTTCCCTCAGTTTTTATTGATTATTATCTTCATTATTTCAGCAAAAAGGAATGTAGTAGGAGGGCAGGGTGATAATAAGGAAAAAAACATGTGAGCAATAGAACCTACATCATAATTAAGTTCAAGGGAAGGTACTATGACTGGACATGCACGTAAGCCAGATTTATGTTTCTCTCCACCCAAACATCTCAGTGGAGTAAAGAATAACAAGGCAGCATTGCTGCAAACGTGTCTCGCCTCCCACCATAGGGCGGTTTTTCCCCCATCTCAGAATTGAACAAATGTACAATCGGGTTTTATACCGACACATTCAGTTCCCAGGGGCAGGCAGGAGACAGTGGCCTTCCTCCCTTTCTACACAGACACAGTAACAGTCTGATCTCTCTTTCTTTTCCCTACATCACTCACACCCTTTCTTGTGGTTCCAGGTTGCTCCAGGCTGTTTTCATCTCCAGCTCTTCATAACGCCACTTAATAAACCAACAATACTGGACTGCATATAGCATTTTTTATTCATTTTAATGTCTCTTCTATGTTTTAGAGATTTCTGTCTTTGGTATTTTGTATGTTTTAACAACATTACTTTGATTTCTAACATGTTTTTTTTTAATCTCCAGAAATCACCCAATCTAGGTCACCTTCTCTAACACCATTTTCTCATATTTAATACTGGAGACCTATTAGAAAATTGTCCTTTATAATACTATCATTTAAAACACCCAGAGTTTGTGTCTACCATTGTGAATTACATACTAATTTAAAACCATATGCTTCTGCGTATGCCTTAAATAGAGTGTGGACAACTAGATGATAGGAACTGTGCTTTATACTTTATTGAACTTTGTTTATTCATGGCCAAACAATATGCTTGCTCCATAATAGATAAAAGCTCCATAAATAAATATCGAATGATATTATGAAAATATCAGTAATTTCCTATTTACTTATTTTTGTTAAGCTTTGGTACTATTACTTCTATGTCAAATTATGAAGACAACATTATTACAGTGCAGAAAAACGCCAGGGCCTCTTGGCTAAGACCTCAAGAGGAGCATTGTAAGATTTTAGTAGTGATTTTTATATTCGCCAAAATATAATGCAAGCGTTGTAGACTTTTAACCACTTGCATTTTTTATTCCTTTGCACACAAATGAAGCTACTGGGGATAAAGGAAGGAGAAATAAGTCAACTAAAATTTGAGTACCTGCTAATAGGTACGTAAGAGGGAAAAAACGTGACTTGAGACACCTTGCTTCACTCAGATCTACAATTAATGAGCCATTTTCCTCTGGGAAAAAAATGCTGTCTTATCCCTAGATCTGTGTCTTTAGGCACTTGTGGTAAGTAACGTCACAAATTTAAGACATCTTCAAAATTCTAGACTTCTTTGATATTTGAAGCACTGAAGTAAACACAAAATCCATTTGAATCCAAGATGCAGAAGTCGTTAAAGGCATCGTTCCATTTACGAGTGTGGAGATTATCACTATAGCAGGAAATGGAAGGTTTAATGACAAACAAATAAGCAATCAGAGAAAAGTAACCAGGATGCTAATAAAAAATATGATGTCATCTGACCTGCAAATCATGCATGTGACTTACTTGAGAGCAATTTTTTAAAGTTACTGTTTATTTATGGCTATTTATGCACAATTATAAAGACAATACCAGAGTGGGAAAAACCACTTCTCTGTTCCATTATACTATATAGATTGCAATTAAACAATCAAAACAATGGTGTGTCCTAGCATGGATTAAGTTAATATAACACAAATATTTGCTAAAGATATTTCAATTGAATTGCTAAATTTTAGAATTATACAAAATTTCAACTGAGATGGGGCAAAAAAATCATTTAATCATTCCTGACTTAGGAAGCTGTGCCAGAGAAAATTAATTAATTGCCAAGATGATGACCTGTTTTTCCCCAAAGTATAAATTCAAGATTTATGGAATCTCTGCCTTGAGTTCATATAATTACAATACACCAGTTGACATTATATGTCAGTATGTGTAGCCCAGTACATAATACCTAGCTGAATGGAAAATAGGTTCTGAAAATATATATATACATATTTCTTAAAATATGTTTGCAGACTTTTTTACTTTTACATTAGTCATCATTTCACTTCTGCTTCAATATGCCCATGCGTGTCCAGACGAGACTGGATGCATCATGGTGGTGTGGCCATAGATGCCCCTGCATATCCAAAGACTCAGCTCTATTTCTTCCACTCCTTTTTATTTTCTTTATTGTCCAGGTGAATTTTAAAAATTTGTCCTTTTTGACATGTCTTTTGTCAATTCAAACGCATTTACCAAAAGGTCAAGATTACAAAATTTTTGCTTGGCAATAACTGCACATCTTAAGCTTTCATATTTGGGCAAGTGTCCAGTAAACACCTCTGACCACATCCAGTTTTAGTGTCACAGCTTGAAGCCAGCAACCTGCCAAGCACTCTGTTTCTAACCACAAATTTGCTGCGTGTTAAGTCTTTCCTGTGTACCAGAAGAGAAGGGTTTTCTGAGGCCGCAGTGCGAGTTAGCTTACTGACCAAAAAGGCCAGTTGATTGTTGGCGCTTCTCAACTAATGAAAGTAATTAAATAGTTTATTGTGGTGATGGATGTTCTCAAATGACTTGAGCCCAGGCTGTTTGCAAAATATTGTAATTTTTCTTCTAACAATAGTTTTTTAAAGTTATATAGATATGTCTATATGAAGTTTGTTCAGGTACTTTTATAGTCAAATTATTCTTTCTGCATAAGTTAATTGCGTTGGTTTTATTTCACTTATTAGAAAGTATTTTATCTGAAAACTATGCTATGTCCTTTTGCAATTCACATAGAATAAACCAGTACAAATGCCCAGCAAATCCCCAATAAGTTTACTGTCATGACTACAGCAAAGTGAGTGTATGTTCAACATTGAGAAAGAAATTGGAGTTTTAACATACTATTTCTTTATCTAAGTAATTGTTTTAACTCGACATACAGGACCCATTTTAGAATTTTCTTCTTTAAGAATCCTTTCCACACTCTGTCAGTTGGTTTAGGGACCTTTATATATGACAATAAAACTCTCCCTGGTGCTTAGCTTTATCATGGTATTTATTTCAAAAATCTTCTTTTAGGTATGTGTGGGGACTTCCCAGTTGGCTGTAAGTTGCCATTTGAACTAAACGAAATAGGTAGGATATTCAAATGTTCTTTTTTATCCTATTCCTATCCCCCTTTTCTCAATTCTGTATTTAAGAGACAATCTCTATTCAGTCGAAAACTACATATATAAAAATAACTCTTCAGGAAATTGTGATTCAGGTTTTTCCCATAAAAAGCCTGCATTTACTCATTTATTCATTTCCTTTCAAAAACCAAATATTTGTTAAAATGTAGTTGTTAGAAAATATCAGCCTATATTTCCTCTATATAGATCTATTTTTACTATATAAAATAGCTAATAGAAAATGTTGATTAGCTGAAAAGAATCTTGGTATGTCAGAAAATAACATATCTTCTTCAACTTGTTTTATATTCACCTATCTTGTTTAATTTTGAATTTGTTGTATACTTATTCATTTTATGTCACCTAAACTAAAAAGTAATTTCCAGCTGGGTGTGGTGGCTCACATCTGTAATCTCAGCACATTGGGAGGCCGAGGCAGGAGGATAACCTGAGGTCAGGAGTTCGAGACCAGCCTGACTAACATGGTGAAACCTCGTCTCTACTAGAAATACAAAAATTAGCCAGGTGTGGTGGCACATGCCTGTAATCCCAGTTATTCTGGAGGCTGAGACAGGAGAATTGCTTGAACCCAGGTGGCGGAGGTTGCAGTGAGCCGAGATCACCCCATTGCACTCCAGCCTGGACAACAAGAGTGAAACTCCATCTCTTAAAAAAAAAAAAAAAAAGTAATTAATTTCCATGTGGGCAAAAACTTTCTTTTGGATTGTTTACTTTGACATTCTCAAGATCTAGAAAAGTGCATAGCAAATAGCATTTGCTAAAGAAAAAAAAATGTTGAATAAATTTATTGTCCAACTTTAACACATCACCACATGAAAGCTGTTTTCCTTCCTTATATTTCAGAGTTTTCAGATTAATAGCTTTGGTTTTTGTTAAAATTTTATAGTGTGTTCATCTTATATTACTTTATATGATGTCTTATGTTAGTATTTTAAATTAATAAACATAAAATATATATTTAGCTTATCTTGTTCATTGGTATCAATTCATATATTTACTTATTTTTATGTATACTGGGGTATATATTTAAGTTTCTAATTCTTCTGCATATGATGTATATATGACAGAGATGCAATTTCATGTTTTTTATATTAAAATTTAAAAATTCCCAGGACTAATTTTTTGTAACTTAAAGGCCAGTGTGATAGTAATCCAGGACAAATTATTGAATAGGAGCTAATTTCTCACTTTATCTGCAATGTTACCTTATATTTTTTAATCTATGCACATGACTTTTTCTTGTCCGTATTTTTACCCTTCTCAATTTGTCTATCTATGCCCCACATGCCACTTTGCCTTTATTAATACGGTTTTAACATAGGTCTTACTATCTAGTAAAACAAGGCTCCCACATTTTCTTCATCTTCAATTGTGACTTTCCTAGTCTTGACTTTTGTAATTTAATGTACATGTAGAATTCTGCTTTGTAAGTTCTACAACAAAACCTGAGGTATTAACTGGAATTGAATTGAATCTCTAAAATATTTAGGATTAAATGGCATCATTTAAATTCATCATTTTCAAATCCTAAAATGTTATTTAAAATAATGGCAAAACTACAATTACTTTTGCACCAACCTAACATTTATCCAGCAATGGGTGGTCTTAACTCTTTTACCAAATTAACAATATTTTTGTAGTGATAAGGCGGAAGTACTGTGGTTTATGTTTTTCCACAGGAAGATGAGATTATAATATTTGTCACATCTTTCTCAAAGATAGAAATTCACTAAGTATCTCCACTTTCAATTCTAGATCAGGAACTGAGGACATATCTAAATTTTCTAGTTTTATAGAAGGCTTTTATCCACAAGAATCAAGATCTTCCCTCTCTGAGCAGGTGTGTGTATGTGTGTATGTGAGTGTGTTTATTATTCAAGATATGAGAAATTATATTTCAACCTCAAAAAAATAAAAATATTTACACTATAAGGTAATTCTAATTGTTTCTTAGATGCTTGAATAGAACTCCTGAGGATACGGAATGCTTATCATTTCTGATGTATATTCTATCACTGTATCTGATGATAGGTAATTAGGATATACTTATTGAAGAATCAGAAGTTGTAATATTACTATAAGAAGAAGCCTTGTCTCTAAGCAAAACTAGAAAAATGAATCTTTACATTTAGGATGAGAAGAATTGAGATTCAATTTAAATTCTCAAATTTTTGAGTTTTCTGATGTTGTAGGGGGCACTTACCTTTGATACACATCTTTACATGCAAGGTGAAACAAGTTATATCTGTGCTTTCCAACTATCATAATCAAATATGAAATAGCTTTTATTTTTGAAATCTAAGCACTATGCTTATTTATTAAATGGTTTTTTCTGGAAGCTCTGCTATGCATTGCTAAGATGTTACTATATAAACATGTGAGATTAGTTTTGTTAATGATGATGGTGATGATAATTTGTTGATGATGATGATATGGGCACGTTGGATTAAAATGCACTAGAAAAGGACATTCAACAAAAGTGCATACAACTTACCTGAGTTTAGCTTGCAGAAAGAAAACTAAATTATTGCCAGACAAAATAAACAACTAGAAACACTTGATCTTAGCTAAAAGGCCAAGAAGCAATAAACGACTATAAACAGAAAACTGTGTGTGTTGTTATCTAATATCAGTAACGTACAATATTGGTATTAAATATCTCAATGTAGGTGAATTAATATATCCATTATATTTCTATGACATTTTGAAGTAACTGGCGATTATTTTACAATCAAGAGAAATGTATAAAATTGATTTTGCCTGGCTTTATGTGAATTGTCATTTCTATTCTTTTCTGAAAGGGATGCACAGGGGAAAAGTTTCTGCATTTTACTTTTCTATTCAAAATATTTTATCTCACCACGGGAAAGAGAACAAAAAACAAATGGCCACTTTTATTTTATTCAGGAATCCTTTGTGCATTGAAGACTTTAGATTCCTCTCTGCGGTAGACGTGCACTTATAATTATTTGATGGGGTGGATTCGTGGTCGGAGGTCTCGACACAGCTGGGGTATGTTTTTACCACATAAGTGTGTAGTTTTGTTTTTATACAATTTTAAGATACCAAGAATTTCATACAAGCATATAAGGCATAGGCAAGCAATTTACTCTGATTCTTTTCATGTTCTATTTATGTTGATTTCATGTTATGTTCATATTGTATTTTAAATCAAGTCTTCCAAAACTTAAAAACTTTTTTCCCTTTATTTTATTAACTATATTATGGTAAAGTCACTCACAACTTGGGACAGCTTGAAATAGTGAAATAGATGTGGAGTCAGACTTGAATTTTACTCAAACTTTTACCGCTCTCTAGATTTGAAGGGTCAATTTGCAACCTCTGTGTAGTTTAGTTTAGTTTCTTTTTCTATCAAATACAGGCATGAAACATTCCATATTTATCTTAGATTTGTGTAATATTCAAATCAACTGACATGTATTTTGAAGCACTTTTTATCCTAAAGGTGTTTATAAATTTATAACTTATTCACAGTTGGTAACATTATATTAAATAAGCTTTATGATTTTGGCAATCTCTAGCATTCAATTTCTTCATCCATAAAGTGATACCTACTCTCTTTACTCCATATGTAAAATAACTGAGTTAGGTATTACATGCGCAAACAATGTCTAATTTTACCTATAAAATATAATTCATATTATCATTTAATTTATAAAAGGCTTTTGTACAACAAACCCCCGTGACATGAATTTATATATGTAACAAACCTTCGCATGCACCCCTGAACCAAAAATAAAAGTTTAAAAAAGGCTTTTAAGTAAATAGTAATCATCAGTAAATAATTAATATTTCAAGAGAGCAAAATGATTCTCTAGGTATTTTGTTCAGAGGCAAGATTATCTGTCTTTGTTCTAAATCATTAGACCCCACTATTTTAGCCTATGTATGTCCTTCATTATAAAGAAAATTAGACGGCTGGGCACAGTGGCTCATGCCTATAATCCCAGAAATTTGGGAGGCTGAGGTGAGTAGATCACCTGTGGTCAGGAGTTCGAGACCAGCCTGGCCAATATGGTGAAACCCCGTCTGTACTAAAAATACAAAAATTAGCCAGGTATGGTGGCACAAGCCTGTAATCCCAGCTACTCAAGTGGCTGAGGCAGGAGAATCGCTTGAACCCAGGAGGCGGCGGTTGCAGTGAGCCAAGATCACGCCATTGCACTCCATCTCAAAAAAAAAAAAAAGAAAAGAAGAAAATTAGACACACTGCTATTTACTAAAAGCTTACTAAATGATTGATGTTATTGATGCTAAGTTCATTATATTTTTATTTTATTTTTAAAATACCCATACTGGATTGTGATAGTATCCTTTTCTTTTTTATTTCTTTCGTCTTTTGCAAATTAGGAAAACTGGGATGCAAAAACTAGGTTATTTGTGAAGTTATCAAGTTTGTATATGTGGATCTGTGATTTAAATACATGTCTTTCTCCCTACATCTGCCTTTTCACTACACTAAGTCCCTTTCTGGTAATGTTAGGTTTCATTATACATTACGAATTAACTAATTTTAATAGTATATAGGATTTTGCTAAGGGTACTTCGCATGGCATAAATATAGTTTTATTTATATAGTAAAGTGTAAACATAATAATGTAGTAATATAAAACAAAAGTAAGTTCATGTTGTACTTTAAAAAGGATAGTCAGGGGAAGTACATAGATGGAAATGGCAAGCTGAATTTTTAAAATTTATGCCCCAAATGGCAGAAAGGCCATGACTCATATAAGCCTGAATTCTTTTTCTCTAGAGATGAGTGAATTTCATAATTATAACTTGGATCTGAAAAAGAGTGATTTTTCAACACGATGGCAAAAGCAAAGATGTCCAGTAGTCAAAAGCAAATGTAGAGAAAATGGTAAGTCCTATGTTCCATTTGTCTACTCTCAGTATATTGAAATGAATCTTGGAAACTATGTGATTAAATGAATGGCAATCATTCAGTTGACTTTATCTTCTTGAGGAAAGCAGGAATAACATGAACTCTAATGTAATATTAAAATATATAATAAAATTATGGTATTAAAAGCTATTGAGTTTAGAATATTGTCACGCCCTAAAAAATGATGAGTTTATTATCATGATAATATAATCGAGGCAGGAGTTTCTAAGAGATCACTGAAAAGAAAACTAAATAGAAATGAAAAAGAGAAGAGAAAAGATATATTAAAAACCCTCCAGAGATATGTTCCTAAACATTATAGAAGTGGTAGCTTGATTATTGTTTATAGAATTGTTTCTGAGTTCAGTGAAGAAGATATATTCTCCAATGTCTTTTTTCAAAGCAGAATACTATTGATAATAGACCTTTATATAGTTTGTATGAAAAGGAAAACAACAGATGACCCTCACCTATCAATTTTGATTAAAAACTAAGAAATAAATTATTAACAAATAGCATCACTTTACAAGAATTAATTTAAGGAACGCAAAGTGCTATATGTAAAAATCCCTTTTTGGATTAAAATATTCAATTGTTACCAAAATTTAAAACACACATGCCCTTTCACTCAACAATTATCATTGTGGGAATTTATCCCAGAGAGAGACTCAAAAATATGCACAGATGGGTATGAAATGTATCATTATTTCTCATAGCAAGACCTAAGAAACAATTTAAATATCCACTGGAAAAAAAATTGAAAGTCCGTCAAAAATTAGATCTGTCCAGAGTTGTCAGTGAAATACAATGCAGCTATTTATAAATTTGGTATCCTTATACGCCATGAGGACAATCACCAGGATATTGTCTTAGGTAAAAAAAAAAAAAATTCATAGGATATTTTGTGTATTATAGTTTCTTTAAAATGTATTTTTAATATGTAGTTAAAGGGAACGGTAATTTTTGTTTATTTTTAGTTGGCATGTAATAATTATACGTATTTATGGGATACAGTGATATTTCCATTCAACTATACAATGTCTAATGACCAAATCAAGGTAATTAGCATATCCATCACCTCAAACATTTGTCACTTCTTTGTGTTGGGAACATTCAAAACCTTCTCTTCTAGCTATCTGAAAATATACAATAAATTACTCTTAACTGTACTCTCCCTGTAGTGCTATAGAACACTAGAAAAATCCCGCATGTAGCTGTAATTTTGTATCCATTAACCAACCTCTCCCAATCTTCTCCTCCCCCCTATTCTTTCTAGCCTTAAATAACGACAATTCTACTCTCTACTTCTATGAGCTAAAAGTTTGCATCTCTTACATATGAGTGAGAACATTTGGTATTTATCTTTCCATGCCTGATTTACTCTACTTAACATTATGCACTTCTGACTCATCCATGTTGGTGCAAATAATAGGATTTCATTCTTTTCATTCTTTTTTTTATGACTGAATGGTATTCCTGTGTGTGTGCGTGTAAATATATATATATGTATATATGTGTGAATATATATATATATATATATATACACATACATTTTGTTTAGCCATTCATCTGTTAAGGGGCACAGGTTGATTCCATATCTTGGCTATTGTGAATAATGCTGCAATAAACATGGGGGTGCAGACATTACTTCAATATACTGATTTCCTTTCCATTGGAGAAAGACTGAGATTGCTGAATCATATGGTAGTTATATTTTTAGTTTGTTAGGGGACCTCCATACTGTTTCCATAATGGCTATACTAATTTACATTCCCACCAAAATTATATAAACATTAGCCTTTCCCTGCATCCTCACTGTCATTTGTTATTTTTTGTCTTTTTAAGTAATATCCAACTAGGGTGAGATGACATTCATTGTGGTTTCGATTTTCATCTTCTTGATGATGAATGATGTTCAACTTTCAAAAAATATATCCGTGGCTATTTGTATATCTTCTCAGAAATATCTATTCAGATCCTTTGCTAATTTTCAAGTCAGTTTTTGTTGTTGTTGTTGCTGTTGAGTTGTTTGAATTCCTTGTATATGCTGGATATTGGTCTCTTGTCAGAGGAATAGTTGGCGAGTATTTTCTCTCATTCTACAAGTTGTCTCTTCACTCTGTCAATTGTTTCCTATGCAGTAGAGAAGTGTTTTAGTTTGATACAGTCTCATTTGTTTCTTTTTGCTTTTGTTGCCTGTACTTTTGAAGTCTTACACATAAAATATTTGCCTAGACTAATGTCCTGTTGTGTTTCTCTTATCTCTTCTAGTAGTGTTATAGATTCAGTTCTTATATTTAAGTCATTAATCCATTTTGAGTTGATTTTTGTATATGGTGTGAGATGAGGGTCTAATTTCATTCCTCTATGTGGATATCCAGTTTTTTCAGCTCCGTTTATTGAAGAGGCTGTCCTTTCCCAGTGTATGTTATTGGTGCCTTTCTGGAAAAATCAGTTGGCTGTAAATACATGGATTTATTCCTGGGTTGTCTATTCTGTTTTATTGGTCTAGGTGTCTATTTTTATACCAATGCCATACTGTTTTGGTTATTGTAGTTTTGTCGTATATATTGAAGTCAGGTAACGTGATGCCACCGGTTTTCTTCATTTTTATTCAAGATTGCTTTGGCTATTCAGTCTTTTGTGGTACCACACAAATTTTAAGATATTTTTTCTATTTCTATAGAGAATGTTACTGGTATTGTGATAGGAATTGCACTGAATCTGTAGATTGCTTTGAGTCATACAATTACTTTAACAATATTCTTTCAGTCTATGAACATGATATGTCTTTCCATTTTTTGCATCCTCTTTGGTTGCATTCATCAGTATTTTATAGTTTTCATTGTAGAGGTCTTTCACTTGTGTGATTAAATTTATTCCAGGGTATTTTATTATTTGTAGGTATTACAAATGGAATTGACTTCTTGATTTATTTTTCATCCAGTTATTGGTGTATAGAAACACTACTGATTTTTGTATGCAGATTTTTGTATCCTGAAACTTTACTGAATTTATTTGTTCAAAGGCATGTTGTTTAATTTTCATGTATCTATGCAGTTTCCAAAGTTCCTTTTGTTATCAATTTCTAGTTTTATTCCATTGTTGTCAGAAAATTTACTTGATATAATATTGACTTTTGGAAATGTTTTGAGACTTATCACCTAGCATATGGTCTATCCTGATGAATGTTCCATGTGCTGATAAGAAGAATGTGTGTTTTACAGCAATTGGATGAAATGTTCTGTACATTTCGTTAGGTTCATTAGGTCTATATTATAGTTTTACTCTGATGTTTCTTTTATGATTTTCTGCCTGAACGATCTGTCCATTGCTTAAAATGTGTTGTTGAACTCCCCTACCCTTATTGTATTTGTCTATTTCTCCCTTCAGATCTATTAATATTTACTTAATATATCTGAATGCTGTAGTATTGGGTGCATATGTATATGTATAAATACTATATTTTATTGCTGAAGTGACCCATTGTCATTATATAATGGTCTTCTTTGACTCTTTTTTACTCTTTTTGACTTAAAGTCTATTTTATCTAAGTATAGCTATGCCTGCTCTTTACTGGTTTTCATTTTCATGAAATGTCTGTTTTCATCCCTATACTGTCAGTCTATGTGTGTTTTTACGAGCAAAGTGGGTTTCTTGTAGGCAATATATTGTTTGGTTTTTTGTTTTTAATCCATTCAGTCACTCTATGTCTTTTACTTGGAGAATGTAGCACCCTTGCATTTAGTATTATTATTGGTATGTAAGAACTTACTATTGCCATTTTGTTCCTTGTTTTCTAGTAGTTTTTTAAGTCTTCCTTTCTTCCTGTCTTCCTTTGTAATTAAGTTGCTTTCTCTGGCAGTGTATTTTAATTCCTTGATTTTCATTTTAGTGTATCTATTATAGGTTTTTGTTCTGTGGTTACTATGAGACTTACAAGGACATCTTATAGCTATAGCAATTATTTTATACTGATGACAGCTTAACTTTGATCACAAAGCAAAGAAAAACAAAACAAAAAAAGAAAAAACTAAACAACTCTACACTTTAACTCCATCTCCTCTCACATGTTGACTTATGTTTGTATGGATTTACATCATTTTATATTGACTGTCTCTTAACAAATTGTAATTACTATTATTTTGATAGATTTGTCTTTTCATCTTTATAAGATCTGAGTGGTTGAGGCACCACAATTACAGTATTAGAATATTCTGAATTTGTCTGTGTACTTACTTTTATCAGTGAGTTTTATACATTCAAATGTTTTCTTATTGCACATTTGTGTTCTTTTTTTTCTGACTGAAAAAACTCTCTTTAGCATATCACATAAGACAGGTCTGGTGGTAATGAATTCACTCAACTTGTTTGCCTGAGAAATACTTTTTCTCTCCATCATGTCGATAGTTTTGCTGGGTACGGTATCTCAGTTGGCATTTTGTTTTCCTTGGGTCTTTGAATATGTCACCCCACTTCCTCTTGGCCTATAAAGTTTCTGCTAATAAGTCTGCTAACAGATGTGTTGAAGCTTCTTTATATTTATTTTGCTTTTTAAATTTTGCTTCCTTTAAAATTCTCACTTTGTCTCGAGCTTTGAACATTTAAATTTTATATGTCTTGTGGTAACCTTATTTGGGTTGAATCTGCTTGCTAATCTTTGACCTTCCTGTATTTGGTTATTCATATCTTTCTCTGGGTTTGGAAAGTTTTCTGTTTGTCCACAGCCTCCCAGACCAGTGCTGTGCCAGGACTTGCCCAAGGGCCATGGTTGCTATGGCCTGCAACCACTGAAATTTTCTTGGGACCAAGGCCACTTTAGTCAGCTGGTGATAAAGTGGGCTGAGACTAAGGTTCCTCCGGCCTAAGCAGTGGATTCACCTCTGGCCCACGGTGGGTCAAAATGCTCCCCATATGAGCACTGGTTTGGAATCAAGGGCCATGGGGTCTCTGTCTTTTGCTGTGTTCCAATGTGGTGGGGCCAGGTCTAAGTTCCGACACAAAGTCCCACACTCTTATTTCCATTTCCCAAGCAGGCAGTTTTTCTCTAAGCACTGCACTATCTGGGTTTGGAAGAGAGGCGTTTAGGCAAGGCAAGACCATCTTTTCTTACTTCTTTAATGTGTTTTTTCTTGTTATCATGTTAAAATCAGGGTACTGTGATAGCGCACCTAATTTCTTGAATTCTTTTGAAGGTATTTTCTTGCATGGATAGTTATTTAATTTGATGTTTCTGTGAGAAGATAATCACTAAAGGGTTCTTCACAGCCAGCTTGCTCTTCTGCCATTTTCTTAATTGTTTTCTGATATACCTGTTGTTTTGCCTACCCACCCATTGATTTTTTTCTCCTCTATCATTATTTATCTTTGTGGTTTGGTGGTTCTCTGTAGCAATAATGTTTGATTCCTTTCTCTTTCTTATTTGTGTATCTGCTCTACCAACCAGTTTTATACTTTTGTGTATTTTTATGATGATAGATATTGTCCTTTTGCTTCCAGATATAGGACTCCCTTAAGCATCTCTTGTGGGGCTAGTCTAGTGGTGATGAATTCCCTCAGTTTTTGCTTGTCTGGAAGAGTATTTCTCCTTTATTTCTAAAGGATAGTTTCGCTTAATACAGTATTCTTGTTTGGGAGGAGGTATTTTTTTTTTTGGCATTTTGAATATATCATCCCATGCTCTTCTGGCCTGCTGCTGGAGAAAGTGGGATTGCTGGCAGTGGTGGCACTGGGCCCCAAGCGAGTGGCTCTGGGAATCTGCGGGGGCACATGCACGACTCTCTCTATGCTGAGGACAGACTCTGTGCTTGGCTGCATCTCCTGTTCACTGGGCATAGGGCTCTGTATGGGCTTGATGCAAGGGTCATGACTACAGCTTTGGTTGGGATCACCTGGTGTTGCTATGCTGCAGTCCTCTAGGTGGATTTGGTGGAATGTCAGCAGGGCCCCAGGGATGTGAAGATGCATAAGCTATTGGGCCCCAAACATGCGAAGATAAAGGAACTATTAGGCCCCAGGGCAGAGTGTACTTTGGTGGTGGCTACACTCTCAAAATGGTGCAGTGCTGCTGCAGCCTGTGTTCCAGAGAAGAGGAGGGACCCCAGTGTGAATTCCCACTCTGGAATAATGCAGTTATGTGGATGTCAGTCAACTCCCTATACTGGACTCAGGGATCGTGAGGAATGTGGAGCTCTCCTATACCTAGGATAGCAGGTATTTATAATGGGAATGTGGACTGCTGGGGAGCTGTTTACCTTTTCTCCTCAATGGAGAGTCCCTCTTGGCTCCAAGCTGATCCGTGTCACCTGCTTCTCTTCCCTTTCTATGCTATCGCCCTGAGCATCTGTGCCTCAGAGAGACTTGGTCACTTTCTTGCTGAATTCCAGCCTTCTCCCTTCAACACTCTATTCAATGTGTGGTTATCTACTTGTTTTGGTCCTTTGTGGAAGTGAGTGCTGGGTGCCTGTAGTTAGCCATCTTGATGATGCTTCCTCCTTCTTTATGTTTATTATTGTATCTGCATAAAAATAATAAATCACGGCCGGGTGCGGTGGATCACGCCTGTAATCCCAGCACTTTGGGAGGCCGAGGCGGGCGGATCACGAGGTCAGGAGATCGAGACCGTCCTGGCTAACACGGTGAAACCCTATCTCTACTAAAAATACAAAAAATTAGCTGGGCGTGGTGGCAGGCACCTGTAGTCCCAGCTACTCGGGAGGGTGAGGCAGGAGAATGGCGTGAACCCGGGAGGTGGAGCTTGCAGTGAGCCGAGATCGCGCCACTGCACTCCAGCCTGGGCGACAGAGCGAGACTCCGTCTCAAAAAAAAAAAAAAAAAACAAACAAACAATAACAACAAAAAAAATCATAAGCATAATTTACTCTAGGGATGACTGGGGAACTTGTAGAGAAGTATAGAAGGAAATATTACATTGTTGTACTCTAGTTTTTTATCATTTGCGAGGTATTTATGTTCTGTTCTGGGAAAATTATTAAGGCAGAAAAAGGATCAATACCACCTTCTCATTAAAAAAACTCTAATATTTATATTAAATACAAAGATACCCAAACCCTTTATGCTTCTTTCTCTGATCTGTGTCTTTTTTCTTTGACAGCATCTCCATTTTTTTTCTGCTGCTTCATCGCTGTAGCCATGGGAATCCGTTTCATTATTATGGTAACGATATGGAGTGCTGTATTCCTAAACTGTAAGTGACAACAGAGAAGTAGATTGCAACATTGTCAATTTAACAGTGCTAATGTATTACTTTTGTTAGTATTCATAAACACAGACACATAAACTAGAAATATTAAATGTATCTTTGTCACATTTTTGCTATTAGTCCAGAAATTTGTAAACTATATTTGCTTATACTATAAGTTACTAACAATACAAACTTTTAATACTTATGGTTATTTTAATAGCATTATTCAACCAAGAAGTTCAAATTCCCTTGACCGGTAAGTGAATTTTTAAAATATTTTAGATCATATATTATATGTATCTACCTACATTATTGTGTAGACATGTATTCCATGATTAAAAAAGGAAAAAGTAATTAATTCTAGTCTGTAATACACTATGGCTTCTGTTTTCCTTTTAACAATGAGGGAATACTTGTAAAAAGTAGAGGCTACTTAGGTTTGACATCATCTTTCTCTCTCTCTCTCTTTTTTTTTTTTTTTGAGATGGAGTCTCACTCTGTCACCCAGGCTGGAGTGCAGTGGGGTGATCTCAGCACAGTGCAACCTTCGCCTCCCGGTTTCAAGCAATTCTCATGCCTCAGCCTCCCAAGTACCTGGGACTGCAACCTCTACCTCCTGGGTTCAAGCAATTCTCCTGCCTCAGCTTCCAAGTAGCTGGGACTGCAGGCATGAGCCACCACACCCGGCTAATTTTTGTATTTTTAGTAGAGGCAGGGTTTCACCGTGTTGGCCAGGCTGGTATCAAACTTCTAACCTCAAGTGAGTCGCCTGCCTTGGCCTCCCAAAGTGCTAGGTTTACAGGCATGAGACACCACGCCCAGCCTGGCTTCTCTCTATGAAAATGTAGAGATATGCCTTTGGTTATGACTGTAATAATTTAATAAACTGAAATTTTAGAGTTGGAGTGAGAAAGACATTTAATTTGTCTAGACAAAATCTGCTATAATGGTTCAGATGTGTAGAATTAATAATATATTCTCCTTTTCCAGAAAGTTACTGTGGCCCGTGTCCTAAAAACTGGATATGTTATAAAAATAACTGCTACCAATTTTTTAATGAGAGTAAAAACTGGTATGAGAGCCAGGCTTCTTGTATGTCTCAAAATGCCAGCCTTCTGAAAGTATACAGCAAAGAGGACCAGGTTGAGTATTTATTTTAATTTCCCATCCTATATTTAATCCTAACATCTGAGACAACTCACTGGAATATGAACCTAGAACATATAAGGGACGCTGTGACTTGGTTATTCTAATACCAACCCTAAATCTTTCTTCATTGAAAATAACAAAGCACAGAAATTGTAGGTATCATGTATGTGTGCTCAGATGAGATTATGCCAGTTAGTGGACAGAATGCATTTTTTTACAAGTGTGAGAACAGATGAAATGGTTATGGTCTTGCGTTTACTAAAATTATCAACACTGATTTTACTTATAGTTTATTTGTGGTTTCAAACAGGATTTACTTAAACTGGTGAAGTCATATCACTGGATGGGACTAGTACACATTCCAACAAATGGATCTTGGCAGTGGGAAGATGGCTCCATTCTCTCACCCAACCTGTAAGTCTCTGACCCAATGAGTCTCTTCTTTTTAATTTTTTTCCTAAGCTTTCCCTGTAATAATTCTAATCACTCATCTCACATAATCCCAGGACATTTGCACATTCTAATAGATTTAGTAAAAAGTGCTTAGGCCCTAAATTTGGGAGAAACTTGTATTAGTTGTAGAGCAGCCAACACAAATACTACTAGTAAGTAATACAAATTGTTTACTATATGGTAAGTACTGTGGAAGGCAGGTCTAATATTATGTTCGTTTTACAGATAAAGAGACAGAAACAGAGAGGTTAAATATTACATACATTTCTTTTTGAATTTATTACCAGACATGTTGAGATATAATTAACATATAATAAATTGCACATATATAAAGTATACAATTTGATAAGTCTCGAGAACTATATGAGCCCATGAAAACATAAAGAACATCAAGATAGTTAACATATAAATTACCTGGAAAACATTCTCTAAGCATGCACCTTTGTGATTTCTCCTCTGTGTCCCTACGTCCTTACCTCTTTCTCTTTCCAGTCAATCAGTTTTCTGTCACTTTAGATTAGTTTGCAATTCATAGAATTTAATATAAATGAAGTCCTACAATATATATCATTTGCAATGTCTTATTTTCACTTAGAAAAGTTATCTTGAGATTCAGCCATCTCATTGCATGAGTAAAGAGTTAATTTCCTTTTATCTCTTCATTTATTGATGTATATTTAGGTAATTCCCAGTTATTGATCATTACAAATAATACTACTTGCTAATAATATTTGTGTACAAGTATTTGTATCATATTAATGAAATCTTTCTTTTCCTTAACATAAACACCTAGAAACAAAATGGCTGAATCATATAAGTATATACTTAACTTTTTTTAAAGTGCCACACTGTTATCCAAAGTGGTGATGATATTTTACAAATTTTACTTTCTACCTAGCAGTATGTAAGAGAAAATCTGACAGAGAAGTTGCTTCACATCCTAGTCAACACTTGTTTTGATCAGCCTCTTAAATTTTATACTGGCTGGGCACAGTGGTTTATGCCTATAATCCCAGCACTTTGGGTGGCCCCCTCATATTTTGAGATACTATTTTTTTGTTTCCATTCAGTTAAAAATAGTTTCTCAATTGTCTTTTGCATTCTTTGATTCATTGATTATTTACATGTGTCATTTAGTTTTCAACATTTGTGAATTTTTCAGACATTTTTATTATTGATTTCTAATTTAATTTCATTTTCATTAGAGAATTATTTTGTATAATTTAAAACTTAAATTTATTGACATCAGTGTTATGGACTAGACTATAGTGTGTTTTTAAAAATGTTTTAGGTGTATTTGATCAGAAATGTTTATTCTGCTGTTTTCTATGTATTCTATGTGATAACCTTTGAAATACAAAGTTTTGTAACATGGCTGGTAGAAACAGGCAAAATACTAGACCCTATGTTAGCACTAAGTATTGTTTACTCTAAATCTTTTCAGACAGTTCTTTCTCCATCCTGGAGTAGTTTTTTACACACATGCATTAGTAAGTACTCTGCTGAATATTCAAAGGTGACCTTCTGCATATCTTTACATTTCTTTATTTCTTCAAATCTCTTATCTCCATTTCTGTGTCCTGTGAACTACAGCTTGGTCTTTCTGGATTCTGAAGTGTCCCATGTCTGTAGTTTTTATAGCCTGCTGTTTTACCCACTTGATTGCACAGAGCAATTCAGCACACCCAGACTAAGTGACAACATCTTAATGTTCACTGATCTTATGAATATAGTTGTAATTCTCCAGATTAATGCTAGAGTATTCAAGAAAGGTCATTTCTACCACTTGAAAGATCTGACCTGTCACTACACTGTTCAGTAATTTCTTCATTCAGCTACAACGATCAGGAATGAAACCTAAGCATTTTGTCACTACTGCTTTTCCTTTTTTCAGTCTCATAATATCACAAATATTGCAGAAGTCCTCTAGATTGTAAATATTATAATTCTTTATTTCAAGGGGACTTTAGATATTTGAATTTCCAATTCTTCAATGTAATAAAAAGTCAACAATATCAATGTTAAAATTAGGTTAATTAGGTGCTTCCTGTCTGTCAGACACAGATTTAAGCACTTAAATGTATCCTTTCATTAAATATACTTAACAATCCTGTATACAGGTGTTATTTTAACCTAACTATAATGGTATAGAACAGAATCTTAACATGTTAAATAACTCACTTAAGTTACAAAATGAATAATTGTTGCAATGAGGACTCAAATATATATATTTCTGGCTCTGGAGCCAGACTTACTATTAAATGACTAAAAAAGTGCTCTTTTCGCTGATTTTTAAATTTACTTTGCTACTTTAATGATTAATTGGCAATGATCAATGCACAACCTTTTACTCTCATGTGTTATTTTCAATTTTCCCCTTGTGTTTATTGTAGCAAGAACTCCCTACCTTCCTTCCTTATTATCTATTTGTAATTTGGAAGCCCCAGTATACCTTAGAATTGATTCAGGATGGCCTCATTTATGTATGGCTTGAGAGTTTTTTAACAGAAAAAACATTGATTCTCTAAAAAATAAGAGTTTATATCATAGTTTCTCAATATTTTCCTATTTTCTCAATATTTTCCTATCTACAAGGACAAAATTTTTTTTCAGAAGCAAAACAACTAGCGTACTAACTTTCTGTTTATGCATGTAGTAAATATTGGTTGATTACTGCACAATTTCCAGGAATTATGCAGAGATAACTACAGAGATGAGTAGAATAAAACTCATTTTAGAGCTTCAAACTCTAGTCAGAGATGTAGTTACAAACAAATAATCCAGTGTAGTTAGGTACTCTGGCAGAAGTGTAATGAAAGTAGTATGAAAAAACAGAGAAAGAAATCGAAGGAACACACAGACAAAGTGATACTAAAAAGAATGAGGCCGGGTGCAGTGGCTCACGCCTGTGATCCCAGCACTTTGGGAGGACCTGAGGTCAGGAGTTCAAGTCCAGCTTGGCCAACGTGGTGAAACCTCATCTTTACTAAAAATACAAAAATTAGCCAGATGTGGTGGCAAGTGCCTGTAACCCCAGCTACTCCTGAGGCTGAGGGGCAGGAGAATTGCTTGAACCCAGGAGGTGGAGGTTGCAGTGAGCCGAGATTGCGCCACTGCACTCCAGCCTGGGTGACAAGAGCAAAACACTGTCAAAAAAAAAAAAAGAGAAGAAAGAAAGAAAAAAAGAACAAGACTCTAATGTAGACTGAACCTAGTAAGAGCAGTTATTAAAAAATCTAGGCTGGGGCCGGGTGCAGTGGCTCACACCTGTAATCCCAGCACTTTGGGAGGCCGAGGTGGGTGTATTGCGTTAGGTCAGGAGTTTATAACCAGCCTGGCAACGTAGTGAAACACCATCTCTACTAAAAATACAAAAATTAGCCGGATGTGGTGGCACATGCCTGTAATCCCAGCTACTTACGAAACTGACACAGCAGAATCACTTGAACTTGGGAGGCAGAGTTTGCAGTGAGCCGAGATTGAACCAGTGCACTCCAGCCTTGGCAGCGGAGCAAGATTCTGTCTAAAAACAAAGAAACAAACAACAAAACAAAAACTCTTTAAGAATAGTTTTCTCCCTACAGTGGCCGATTGTTCAGTTACAGAACAGAGGTCATTACATTGTCTTTTTAAATAGGGATAGCATCAGACCATAATCTTTTTATTTTTTTGGCAATTTTACATTGAAGTGACATCCTCACTCTTTCTTGAGCTTTCTATTTCCCATCTCTTATGAAAGAAAACAAAGTATCATTATTAATCATATAACTCCAAAAGATTAAAGATGCCAGAGTAAAACACATATATATAGAAATCTCCACATGGAATGCCTAAACATATGCACACACACACACTTATACACACTTGTGAATGTGTGTATATATGTATTAGAAGACTTGAAATTTTATTTTCATTTCCTTACCAAGTAAAATTGCATATATCTGAAGAAAATGTTTTATTTTTCCACAAAACACAGTATCAAATTCTAAATTGAACACTGAATTTATTTATTTCTCACTTAAATATTTGTTTTAAAATAAACATTCTAAAGTTTTCATTTAACTTGGGTATACATATGAAGAGATTTTAGACTTCAGAATTGGCTAGTTTCTGATGTATGATAAAAAGAGTGGTGCATTATTTATAATTTTTATTTTTATTATCTGAGTTGGCTATATTTTGTTTATGAATTAGGACCAGGCATGGTCCATAATCTCCTAAAATGGTATTAAGTTCCTGTATTTGAAGTTCAATAGGTATGATTCATTTTTATTTTCCCGCGTTAATAAAATAATGTATGTTATTTTCCCGCGTTAATAAAATCATGTATGTAATTTGTAATTGTCTCTCCTCTAGACTAACAATAATTGAAATGCAGAAGGGAGACTGTGCACTCTATGCCTCGAGCTTTAAAGGCTATATAGAAAACTGTTCAACTCCAAATACATACATCTGCATGCAAAGGACTGTGTAAAGATGATCAGCCATGTCAATAAAAGCCAGGAACAGAGAAGAGATTACACCAGCGGTAACACTGCCAACTGAGACTAAAGGAAACAAACAAAAACAGGACAAAATGACCAAAGACTGTCAGATTTCTTAGACTCCACAGGACCAAACCATAGAACAATTTCACTGCAAACATGCATGATTCTCCAAGACAAAAGAAGAGAGATCCTAAAGGCAATTCAGATATCCCCAAGGCTGCCTCTCCCACCACAAGCCCAGAGTGGATGGGCTGGGGGAGGGGTGCTGTTTTAATTTCTAAAGGTAGGACCAACACCCAGGGGATCAGTGAAGGAAGAGAAGGCCAGCAGATCACTGAGAGTGCAACCCCAACCTCCACAGGAAATTGCCTCATGGGCAGGGCCACAGCAGAGAGACACAGCATGGGCAGTGCCTTCCCTGCCTGTGGGGGTCATGCTGCCACTTTTAATGGGTCCTCCACCCAACAGGGTCAGGGAGGTGGTGCTGCCCCAGTGGGCCATGATTATCTTAAAGGCATTATTCTCCAGCCTTAAGATCTTAGGACATTTCCTTTGCTATGATTTGTACTTGCTTGAGTCCCATGACTGTTTCTCTTCCTCTCTTTCTTCCTTTTGGAATAGTAATATCCATCCTATGTTTGTCCCACTATTGTATTTTGGAAGCACATAACTTGTTTGGTTTCACAGGTTCACAGTTAAGAAGGAATTTTGCCTCTGAATAAATAGAATCTTGAGTCTCATGCATATCTTGTTTGATGATATTTAGATAAGACTTTGGACTTTAGACTTTACAATTGATTCCGTAAAAAGCTAAGACTTGGGGTTATTAGAATGGAATTGTTTGAAATGCTTGTTCCCCGGTGTCATAAAGAAATAGGACTTGAACATAAATTTATTTAGTAAGGCCATTTTTTACTTCCTGCAGAAAGGGTACACTCACTAGCAGTTCTGCCATGAGAGTACACCGAACAAAGGAGACAGGGTCATTTATAACCTGACACGTCCACACTACTGCTGCGTCTGGTTTCCACTGGCTGGAACGGGACCTCACATTCTGTATTTGTCCCGATTGGCTAGCAACTTAGAACTTTTTAAAAGAGGCAAAGGTAGAGGAGAACAAAGGAAGGAGGAAGTAACTTGTGGAATGCTGAGAAAGGTAAAAACACTTTTAAATAAGGAAGAGGAACAGGCTATGACCTAACGCTTGCTTGGACTAGTATAAGCATGCCAGGGCAAATATTTAGGAGCACAGGTCTTTGAATAAATTTTGCTTCTAAGAGAAGTTACTGTTTATTTCTAATTAGATGGGGAGGAAAGTCTTTGAAGAGGAACCTCTACTTTACTTTTTACAATATTCCCCCTTTTTTTATTTCATAATTCCTCCTCAGTCTTGTTTAATATGTTTTGACTTAATTCTTTGTCCTTCTAAGAGAGGTAATTTTTTTTTTAATAGGGTGGAGGATAGTTAGGAGTTAACTCTGTAAGAGCAGCAGAGACAAGTTTTTGTATAAAACTTTGAAGGCAGGGCATAATATAATAGTCTACAAGAATAAGTACACCAATAGTAGTAAGGGCAAACGAGGTGAGAATTGAAGTTAAATTTTTTTTTAATTTATGGTTACCTACCAGACCAACATGGATTTAAATTTTGCAGCTATTTGATTTTTGTGCTTTAAACTTATTTGGCACTTCTCACGGACCTTAATAACATTTATGTAAACCTGAGGATTAAAGGACTCAAGGAGTTTCCTTTGGCCTGCGGTGTTTTGTTTTTACCTTTTTAGATTGACGAAATGCCAGCGTGAAGCGGATAGCCAATTGGATTAGAGCACAAGTACTGCTCCAGTTATTTGGCCGAGTGTCCAGTAAAGGTCTTCCACAGTACCACTATACATTTGCTTGGGGATGGCTAAGCATGGACTGATGGGCAAGCTCTTGGAAAGGCTTGGGCTTCTTGTATCCTTTTATGCTTTCAAGGAACGCCAAATTTTCCTCCTGCCATGAGAGGCACAAAGTGAACTTGGCATTTAGAGGTGGAAGCTGGATTGCCCTCGGAGGCTGACCCGCAGGGTGCTGAATTTCAGGAAACAGCAGAGAGAGCTCAGTATGATGGATTATCCCAAGCAATGGGATTTTGAAAAAAAGCCACCATACACTCCATATCTGGACGACAAGGAGATCATCCAAGTGGAAAGGAGATAATCTGGGCCTCTGGCCTACCGTGTGTACAAGCGTAATAATCGCTTTTATTTAAAGTGTGAATGGATTAAATAATCCAGGAATTTGCATCTTGATATTTTGTCTTGATGGCTAAGGTCTGTCTTAGATCTCTTATTTTTACAATAGACACCCTAGTTTTATTAGATGTAGGAGCAACTGGTGTGGGATCTAGAACTGAGGCTACTGAAGAAGGGGGAGATGGGGGAAACATCCATATTTTAAAAATACCTAGGGGGTCTTTTCCATTTATGTCAATCCCCATACCACAGAAGCGACTAAGGGCAGGTCTAGAGTTAGTTAAGGTGGAGGTGGTGATAAACAGAAGGACAGGGTTACATTGATAAGGCTGACAGTGAGAAGGGGTAGTCCTTTTAGTGAAATAGATGAGGGGTTTTAGATTTGCACAAACCTTTTTTGTGGAAGTCCAACTTTGCTCCTGGGTAGTTTAAGGGATGTGGTCCCATTTACTACAAGGTTGCCAGCCTGTAGGAGCAGAAAATCAGCATCTTGGCTGCAGGTCATTACAGCAATGACTGCTAGGGGTACCTGTGTCAATTAGAGGGCTGGGACATAAATATTTGTGTGAAAAGGCTAGCTGTTGTTGATATTTTACATTTCCACAAGGTATGACAGAGCAAGAGTTAAAGGCAATGGTCTGAGGTGAGTCAGACTTAGTTACATTAATAACAACGGAGCTAGTAACAAAATAAGGAAAGGAAAGGAAGCGATATAGAAGGTATATGAAAATTAAGCTTTCTTTAACTTTAACTTAGTAGGGCTTAATCCTAGTACAGTAACCCATGATTCTGAGAGGAAGATGTTTTCTTGACTCGAGTATGGTGGGACCATTTTTTTCTTGGCTGTGCGGACGGCAGTCTCAGTGGTTAATAGCATAAAATAGGGTTCTTCCCAGGCTGGCTTGAGTTTTTTTTTTCTTTCTATCTTTCGATAAGGATGTGTTTTTCAGGCTGGTGCTGGTGTACTGGAAATTCTAGGGGTGCTACCTGTGCTAAAAGACTTTTAGCTCCAAGGGAAGGGAAAGTGGAAGATATATTAAATATATAATTTCTGCTGCATATCCTGGGGCTTGAGGCCTCATGGTTATGCCCCTTGCTCTATTCCTGCTCAGCGCTGCCCAGGAGACACTGTGGCCCTGCCACCTCTTAATGTTTGGCCTTCTTATGGCCTTCACCACCCTGCACTCTGTGGCCTTGGGGATGAGGGTCCTTGTGACTTACCGGGTTGCCTTTAGGCCTTAAGAAAGCCAAACACCATTTTATATTTGACAATGTTTTTGTATGATTTTATACCAGATAAGTTAAATTTTACCATTATATTAATGTGCTATTGATGTTCAACTTAATTTTAATAAAATCTTGTAGACATTATTTATCCAATTTTAATGTCTAACTATAAGGTAAGACTTTTATAGATTCTTTAACTTTTTATAATTTTTGTTAAAGAGCAGGTTAGTGCTTTAAGAAAAATCTATAGTGATTTTATTGTAATATCCAGTTCACAGAAAAACTGGATGATACCCCTTTAACTTTAGCCAATATGTTAACACACAGAATTTCCTTTACAATTAACATTTTAAAACTTGCTTAAATCTTTAAAACAGAAAAAAATGTTTAGCCTTTAATGTAGGTAAAAATCCGTATTCTTATGCCTCCTTATAATCCTGTTATTAAAAGTATTTTTTTTACATACCTTGTACATAAACTGTTTTTTTTTTAATAATTTTACATTCAGGAGGCCTGTTTTTCAGTTATACAATATTTTTTGCATAAATTCCCTTTTATAGCTTTTCTTATGACTTTCACAGACAATCTTCAGCATGTCTTAACTTTCTGCCTTCCTTTTTCACTATTTTTCTAGTTTCACTCTCTGTATCTTCCTTTGATTTCTGTCTCTTCCAGTTTCTCTCTTACTTACTCTTTCCCTCTATTTCTCTCTCTCTCATTTGTGCTCTATTTTCCTCTCTCTCTCTCTCTGTCATCCTGTTTCCCTTTCTTTTCCCAAGTTCTGCTCCTGCTGCGAGCCCTGCTGGGCCATGGCACGGGCCCCGCCCCCACGCACACGCGGCTGTCTGTTTCTCCTGTGTTTTTTATTTTTTATTTTTCCTGATTTCCCTTTTTATATTTTTTCCTTTCTTTTTACACTTAGTTTCTCTGGCTGGGTGGGTGGGATTTGTGGGATTTGCCCGGCTGTAGTCTGGGCCCCAGGCAGTCACCGGCCCAGAGGATTGGCAGATGCCTGCCGCAAATTGCAAGAATTATGCCCTTTCACCTCCTCTGCTCTCGGCACCAGTCCCCAAGCTCTTTGGGGAGAGGGACTTACCCCTTGGCGTGCCTGCCTGGCTGTTTGGCTCTGTGCTTGCTGTTTTTGCTTTCTTTCCCTCTGACTTCCTCTCCTAGTTTTTTTCTTTTCTGCTGGTCTTTCTTTTTTCTCCACCTATAGCAGGATTGATAAGGAATCAGGAACACCAAGGGGTTGAGGAGGATTTTTATTATTTAGGTGCACTGGCCCAGTTGGATTAACATCCAAATGACTGAGCCCTGAACAAAGAGTCAAGTTATCTTTTAAGTATTTTGTCTGTGGGGGAAGATTTGTGCAGGGGGAAGCATATTACAGAAGCAAGAAACAAAGACAGTTATTCAATTGAGACATACATTACATTGTTTCCTACTTTTCAAGGAAAAGCATGTTTTATGACTTGAGTTTATCTGTCTAGTGACCTTGCAGCTGCACAGCTAGAGAAACAGGGTCTTCACAATGCCTGGGAAAGGGAGAGAGAAGGCTCACTAGCCACAGAAAAACAGGCAGTTAATTTTTAAAGGACTCCAGTTCTTTCTCTTCCTCAGGGGGAATTGGGTTTTCTTACATACAACTGAGTTTTTGCTTACACATTCTTTAATTTCTTTTAATTCCTGTTCCATTCCCCCCTTTGGTGCTTTTTATAACAAATGTGTTAACAGAAAGCACCACTATTTGCCACGTCTTCGTGGAGCTGAGCTGCTGCTTCTACCAGCAGCGACTGATATCTAGTTAATGCCATCATCTGCATGGTAGTGTATCAGGCCACTATTGCCTCCATAGTTGACTGAATACTTCTAATAAACAGGGGTAAAAGGCAAGGGAGGATGAGGCAGATGCCAAGAATAACCAAGAACCCACCAATGAGGCTTTTGAATCCTCTAAAGGCTGAGAACCATCCTCCCAACAAGGAATCCGGGGACCACCCAGACCAAGTCTGAACTGGAATATGGGCCAATGTGCGCATTCTAGCTGTGATTTCCATGACAGCTCAACCATTATCATCTATTTCTAGGCAACAGTTGGTTAAATTAAATTTTCCACATGCTCCTCCTTCTGAGGCTAAGAGGTAATCTAAAGCCAATCTATTTTGATATATAGCATTCCTCATTTCTGTTGTTGTATTTTTTTCCATGTGTGTTCCTTGGCGGAACTCTTTTAAAAATCTGGGGGCCACCATTTCAGGTATGGCTAGCCTCCCATTGGATAATATTTACCATCTCCTTTTAATGTAGTTTTTATTTTTCTGGGCAAAATAAGCCCTCTCATTTGGAGTGTAGCTTGGGATATCCAGGAGAGGAATCTCTGGGAGGAGAGGCATAGCTAAGGCTTCCTCTTTAAAAGGTGGAGTTGTCATTGCAGCCTGCTTTGCCTCTTTGTCTGTTTTCTTATTTTATTTTATTTTTTTAGCCTTTAGTATTCTTCCTTTTTGGTGCCCCTTGCAGTGCATCACTGCCACCTTTTGGGGCCTATACAGCATTTAAGAGCTGTAGAATTTCTTCCTTATACTTTATTTCTTTACTTTCAGCAGTTAAAATTATTTTTTCTTTGTAAATAGTCTCATGAACATGCAAAGTGGCAGAAACATATCTGCAATATGTGTAAATATTTGTCTTTTGGTCTTTGGCTAGCCAGAGAGCTCTTGTCAGAGCTATTAGTTCTGCTTTCTAAGCAGAAGTTTTTGTAGGCAAAGACTGCACCTCTACTACTGAATCCAAAGTCACCACTGCATACCCAGCTTGGGGGACTCCCTTTAGTATGAAACTGCTTCCATTAGTAAAATATTCAATGTCCAGGTCCCTGAGGGATGTATCTGTCAAATCTCTCTGGCTTAAGAACACTTCATCTATCACATTTACACAGCAACGAAGGGGGTCTCCTGGCACTGACTCGATGAGGAGCAAGGTAGCCGGGTTTAGGGTATTCACCATCTCTAAAGTCAGTTTATTAGCTTCTTATGCCAGTAGGGCAGTAGCAGCTAGTGCTTTAAAACAAGGAGGCCATCCAAGTGCCACAGAATCTAACTGCCTGGATAAGTATGTCACTGGGCAATGCCATGACCTTATGGCTTGAGTTAGAATCTTTATGGCCTCCCTTTCACTTGTGGACATTCAAGAAGATAAGCTTAGTTAGTTAGATCTGGCAGTCCTAAAGCTGGGATCTGAGTCAAGGCTTCTTTGATTTTTTGAAAAGCCTTCTTCTGGTTGGCCTCCTAGAGGAGGAGTCCTTCTTTCCTCCTCTTTGTGGCTTTGTTTAATGGCTTAGCCACAAGCAAGAAATTTGGGATCTAAATGCGGAAGAACTTTGCTGCCCTTAGGAACTCTCTTATTTGACGCCAGGTGGTTGGAGTAGGAAGTGCACAAACAGCCTGCTTTTGTTCACTACTAAGCCATCTTTCCTCTTGGCTTATGTAAAACCTTAAGTACTGGACACTTTTTGAGCAGATTTGAGCTTTTTTCTGACCCTTTATATCCTGCCTTTCACAGCAGTCTTGGGTTTCTCCTGGGTGCAGTAGCCCTTGGCCAGTGGTTTTTTCATACCATGGCCTTGACCATTCTCCTTATTCTTTTGACATTTATCCTTCTAGTGTCCTTTTCTTTTGCACCATGTACATTAATCTCTCTCTAGCCTTGGCTGGCTTTCAAATTGCTGTCCAGACTAGCCTTTTCCACAACTGCATTCACACCCTCATCTATGCCTCCTTGCAAAGCCAGCCTCTCTTCCCATAAGGGCTGCTGCTTGTAAATAAGCGTTTATTAAGCCTCCAATCAGCTTTCTTCTTTGCCTCCTGGTCTCAGTTAATGTACACCTTGGTAGCCACTTTAATAAGCTGAGTAGCATTCACACCTATGGAGCTTCTAACTTCTGCAATTTATGCCTGATATCTCCTTGGGCCTGCCTTACAAATGCCGTATTTACCATTCACTGATTTTCAGCAGCCTCAGGGTTAAACAGAGTGTACAAGCAAAATGCCTATAAAACTGGTTGGTGCTTTTATCTGCACCATGGAGCACCTCTGAGATTTTTTTATATTGGTTGCCTTTTCCTTTTACCATCCTTTAGCCTTTGTAAAAGTGCTTCTCGGCACTTTTGTAGGTGCTGAAGCTGGACTGCATCGTCTGGGTCCTAGTGGGGGTCTGCTTGTCCTCTTAAGAGGCAGAAGCATAACTTGGGCATGGCTTGACCTGAGACGGCCTGCCTACCTTTTTGAGCCTTTCGTTTTAACTTCCTGGAGCTCTGATTTCTCCCTCTCAGGTGAGAGTGGGAGCATGTATCTGTTTGAACTTACCTCCTTAGGGGCAATTAGCCTTGGTAAGGGGGGACAGATTGGAATATAGGTAGGAGGGATCTCTATTCCATCCTGTGATTCTTGCAAAACTGGTTTTCTCTTTCCTGAGACTTTTTTTTTTTTTTTGGTCTGCATAGCTTCCAGGGCAGCTGACTTTCACTTTCCGCTCGGTGGTGCTAGAAGCCTCTGTGACTTTCCCTTTAACTCCGTAGCTGCCAGCACAGTTGGTTTATCTCGGCGTGAGCTGCGAGCATTCTACAATAAACTGCTAGGCAGGGCTGCGTACATTTAGCCATGAGTCAATATAAAGACTAGGTCTGAATGCCCTGGCTGTCCTCCGACCCTAGTCACCACCTTAAAACACACGGCCAATTTCTCTACAGTGCCTTCGGCCAGCCATCTGACACTAAAAGAGGGCTATTCTAATTCACAGTATGTCTTTAACTTTTGAACATCCAGTTTCATCCCACAATCACCTCTAAATCATTTCTTTAAAATTTTTATCATGCACTCCAAAGGAGTTGGTTTTGACGCTTTCCCTCCCATTTCCTCCCTTGCGGCACACTCTCACTCTCACTTTCACTCTCAGGTCCAGCAGACCAGGTCCTATTACAGGAGTTTCCGACGCTGCTTAGCCAGGAAGGTGTCTTCCCCTGTCACAGCCTGCTACAGCTGCAAAGCTCGTCCTATCAGCTGTATGCAATGTCCTAGGTCTGATTTCCCCCACACTCGCCTCAGAGCACACAGCCCGTGCTAAGGGATCTGTGCCTCCCCACGTCACTCCCTGCATTGGCCTCTCCCGAGACCATCGCTTTCACACACTTTCACACACCTTCCTTGCCCCAGGACTCCTCACTGGACGAAATGAGCCTCTCTCATGTCCCGGGTGAGCCTAGTTAGGCTCCCATTTTCACACACATACACACCACTCCTACTGCAGGAGTCCTCATCGGATGAAATGAGCCTCTCTCATGACCTGGGTGAGCCTAGTTAGGCTCCCATATTCACACACATACACACACCAATCCCAGTTCCTGTCTCCAGATCCAGTGAACCACTTTCACTTTGTTAGTGGGGACATAAGCTTCATCCAAATTGGCAGGCCACTCCTGCTGCCCCCAGCCACTCTGGGTTGGATTAGTGGTCAGTCCCCGGGAGGTGATCAAGCTCCCCTTTGTCCCTATGGGACGGGCTTTCCTGCCTTGGGCCTATACTCCTTACCACAGTTCCTGAAGTGCTGGTATCGTCCTGCAGCCCCATCCTTGGTTCCATTGCGCTGCCAGGCAGGGTGCTGGGATGTGGGGAGAGCTGGTCTATATCCGGGTGAAGCTCAGCTGTGGCACACCTTGGATGCCGGGTCTCTCCTGGCCCCGGGGACCTAGTATCGCAGGCAAAGGGGACAGTAAATCTGTCATCTCCAATCCTGATGAGCCCCCAGAAATGTATCGGGATACATAAGGAATCAGAGAGACCAAGGGGTTGAGGAGGATATTTATTATTTAGGTGCATTGGCCCAGTTGGATTAACATCCAAAGGACTGAGCCCCAAACAAAGAGTCAAGTTACCTTTTAAGCATTTCGTGGGTGGGGGAAGATTTGTGCAGGGGGAAGCATATTACAGAAGCGAGAAACAAAGACAGTTATTCAATTGAGACATACATCATTTCTTTTCAAGGAAAAACATGTTTTATGACTTGAGTTTATCTGTCTAGTGACCTTGCAGATGCACAGAGAAATAGGGTCTTCATAATGCCTGGGAAAGGGAGAGATAAGGCTCACTAGCCACAGAAAAACAGGCAGTTAATTTTTAGAGGACTCCACCTCTTTCTCTTCCTCAGGGGGAATTGGGTTTTCTTATATACAACTGAGTTTTTGCTTACACATTCTTTAATTTATTTTAATTCCTTTTCCATGCCAGCCACCTATGCTGCTGTTTTCCCCCTCCTTCCCCTTCCCCTAGGGAAGGGACTGGTGGCAGTGGGGCTATTCTTTCTTCCCCCAAGAAGAAAGGAAAGGGGGGTTCTGAATATTTTTCTTACTACTGGGAGTTTGTGTGAGGTTCAACGCCCCCCCCCCATGGGGATTCCTCACCTCTTTCTGAGGTTCAACCCCCCTCATGGGGATTTCTCACCTCTTTCTGAGGTTCAACACCCCTTCTGTGGGGATTTCTCACCTATTTTTAACCTCCAAGACATCCCGACTAAGGAATAATCTACTGACCCTGCGGTTTCTCTCTCCTCGGTATGTCCTAACTAAGGAATGCTTTACCATCCTGTGGCTTTTTTTTTTTTTTTTTTTTTTTTTTTGTCCCGATCACCAAGGAAATACTTTATCGGCTCCCACAGCTTCTTCTTTCTTGGCCTGTGCACAAAGTTGTCACCACAGTATGTGAGGATCCTTTAAGCTAGGTTGCTGGCCAGTTTCTTTTTTTTTTTTCTCTCTCTCTCTGTGTTGCTGAGAGTCTGGGTTTATTTGTCTCAATTTGTCATCCCTGAGGGCCCCTTCAATGAGGTAGCGGAGTGCACTCCCTCATGAGAGAGGACTGGAGACCGCCCCTGGAGGAGAGTGTATCCCCATACAGACTGCCACCAAATTGTTTGAAATGCTTGTTCCCCAGTGCCATAAAAAAATAGCACTTGAACATAAATTTAATTTATTTAGTAAGGCCATTTTTTTTTTACTTCCTGCAGAAAGGTGTACTCACCAGCAGTTTTGCCACAAGTGTACACCAAACAAAGGAGACAGCGTCATTTATAACCTGCCACATCCACCCTACTGCTGTATCCAGTTTCCATTGACTGGAACAGGACCTCACATTCTGTATTTGTCCCGACTGGCTAGCAATTTAGAACTTTTTAAAAGAGGCAAAGGTACAGGAGAACAAAGGAAGGAGGAAGTAACTTGTGGAATGCTGAGAAAGGTAAAAACACTTTTAAATAAGGAAGAGGAACAGGCTATGACCTAATGCTTGCTTGGACCAGTATAAGCATGCCAGGGCAAATATTTAGGAGCATGGGTCTTTGAATAAATTTTGCTTCTAAGAGAAGTTACTATTTATTCCTAATTAGATAGGGAAGAAAGTCTTTGAAGAGCAACCTCTACTTTACTTTTTACAGAATAAATGCAGGCAAAAAGAACATAAACTTTGCCATGGGCAGAATGTTATGGACAGAATGTTTCTGTTTCCCTGAAATTCATATTTGAAATCCTAACTCCCAATGGTATAGTATTAGGAGGGGCCTTTGGGAGGTAATTTAGGTGTGAAAGTTGATTATAAGAATTGAGTAATTCTTTTCATACCTAAATAAAACAGAGTGGAGAATCCAGTGGAAAAACACTCTGGGTACAAAGCATTGCTCCAAGAATGTAATCATCTGCAAGCCTGGCTGCTGAAACTGCCTGTTGTAACCAGAAACCAGTTTTATCTGTAGCTTCTGAAGTAGCTTACTGCAACTCTAGAACTAATGTTTGCTCACACTGTTGTCACGCAAAAATCGGAGCTTGCCAGCTCACCAAATCCTTACAAATATCAATGAACTTTCTCAAAAAGCAATATGTAAAACCTCTAACCTTCTCTTTGCTCTTTGGAGATACTGAAGACCACGTGTACGCCCTGAACTGCGATTCTTTCTTCCCAAATAAAACACTACATTTAGAGATTTGTGTCTGCATTTTTATTTTTACTTTGACATACTATTATAGGAGTTACTAAGAAATTCTTTTAGGCAGATAGGGAAAAAAAGGGGTCCTTGGGAAATTTTTGTTTCTTTTAAAGCAGCTCCAGAAACGTTTCTTGTCTTGCAGGAAAGCGCTGGCTCTTAGAGCTGCCTGGCAAGCTTTGATGTGCAAATGCCAGCCATTAGAAACTGGGTCTACCCAATCGTGGCAATTCCTGCCCTCTTCTTCCTGCTCTTGCCCCGACATGTGCCTGGTAACATGGCCGCCCCCACATATCCCCATGAGTATAGAATATCATGATGCCCTGCATTTGCATATTAAAAGGCTAGGGTAAGAGGGCCAAGTTTTTCATGGGCTACATGAGTGACATGCCTGATCAAACCAATCCCCTTAGCCCTATGCAAATCAAACACCACCTCCAACAGCCTCCTCATATAAGTGGCCACTTTTCTGCAGCACATGGGGTTTTCTCTTTGTTTAAAACCCTCCTCCCTCTGTCTCTACAAGGGAGCTGTTTTCTTCTTCCTTCCTTCTTTCTTGCTTATTAAACTCTCCTCTCCTTAAAACCACTCCACATATGTCCAAGTCGTTTTATCTAATTCGGTGCAAGATTAAGGACGCTAGTGTTCTACCAGTCATCATAGCCATATCAATACTGGGTGTCAGAAGGAAGGCCAAAGGTGATTCACCTTAAGGAGACTCACCAGACCTTGGAACTACAGCATGAGGTACCCACACTGGGGCTCTTTAGGGCCCCCGACCCTGACTTCCACGGGTCACTTCTTCTCCGGCTTGGAGAGTCTCTCTTAGAACTCCCAATTTTGATTTGTTTTCTGTTTTATTTGGAATTTGGTGAGGAAAGATCTTTTCCTCCTTGTTTGAATCTCTTGTTGAAGAGGACTCTTTTCCTCTGTTGACCTTGTCTATGAAGTTTGAACCTAGAGGTTTGAATGAGGAAATTTTTTTCTTCATTTGGAGAAGGCCATTGTTTTTCTTGGTAAGCATATACTTTATTTTTCTCCTGTGCTTGCATTTATTTTGCTTTTACATATTCAGTGCTTGAGTTTCACTGGAGTTTGTGCATTTGGCAGTTGACTAAATCACCTAAATAAATTTAGTTACAAATGAACTCTCAAAGTTCAATGGCATGAGAATTAGGCTCTGATATTTTTTATCTTGCCCAAATTCATACCTAAGGAGTCTGGGGAGTCATGCCCTACAAACCATAAACTAACATCACACGGGTTTCATTTAACCCTGTATATCATGACTTACTTTCCAATCTGACTCTGGCATAACATTATGTGACAAAGAAGAAAGTCAAATGTTTTACCGCAAAACATGTTTACTTGCCATATTTTGAAATGGCCCTGCAAAGCTGTCCTTTGTGGGGAGAAATTTGCATATGTAAAGAATCTCTATTAAAATATCTGGATCTTTTTCTCCAGGCCCTCCCAATCCTAAAGAGATTAACTAAGAGTCTAGCACCTTTTAAATATCTGAATAGGATATCATTCTATTGTCTCTAAGAGCAGCCACTATAAGACTTCAAAAGAACCTTGGTCTCCACATCCTTTTATCTTAACCTGAATATTTATTTTCTATCAACCCCAGGTCTTTAGACAGACTCAACTACTTGTCAACCAGAAAATGTTTAAATTTACCTATAGCCTGAAACTACTCCCCCCCACCCCCCCCCACCTTCCTAATCCCTGGCTTTGAATTGTCCCACCTTTCTGGACCAAACCAATGTATTTCTAATATGTGAGTAAATTGAGTTATATACCTATAATTTATATATATATATATATGTGTGTGTGTGTGTGTATATGTATCTATCCTTTGATAGATGATTTTATTGACTACTTTTTGTTTGTTTGTTTATAGCCCCTCTGGCTAATCTTTGTTCCCTTAAATACAGAGAACTTTGGGAGCTTTGGGAAGTTTGCTATTTTTTTATTTTTTAGAATTTTTTTTTTCCCCTTGCTTTATATTCCTCAATTTTATCACAGAATTAGCAAATGGTTGTAGGAATAGTGAAGATTTGAACACTGTCTGTTTTGTGCTGCTCTAATAGAATACAAAGACCAGATAATTTATAATGAACATAAATGTATTGGCTTACAATTCTAGAGGCTGAGAAGGGGCCAGCATCTAGTGAGGTTCTTCTTGCTGTACTATCAAATGGAAGGAGGTGAGACCGGGAGAGAGAGAACCCACTCCTCAAAGTCATTTTTTTAAAGGCACTAAACTCACTCACATATAAAGGCGGAACTCTTATGGGCCTTAAAGGCCCCACCTCCCAATACCATTATATTTGCAATTAAATTTTAACCTGAGTTTTGGAGGAGACAAACATTCAGACTATAGGAAAAACCTTCAAATATTCAGTATTGTCACCCTAGTCCACATAACCACTACAAAAATTGCTGGTTTCACTTTCTGCAAACATAGGTTCTCTGTCTTGGCCAGACTCTGATCCATGAAAAAGAAAAATGACAAAAGTAGCAGATTGTTGATTTTTTCTCCCTACTCTGGAATTAAAGTCATTTGGTTGTCATTCCATAGATCTCTGATTCCTTAAAAATGCATTTTTGGGGAGATCTGGCAAGATGGCCGAATAGGAACAGCCCCAGTCTGCAGCTCACATCAAGAGCAACACAGAAGGTGGGTGATTTCTACATTTCCAAATGAGGTGCCCAGTTCATCTAATTGGGACTGGTTAGGCAGGGGAATGCAGCCCATGGAGGGCAAACAGAAGCAGGGTGGGGCATTGCCTCACCTCGGAAGTGCAAGGAGCTGGGATACCTTTCTCCCCCAGCCAAGGGAAGCCATGAGGGACTGTGCTACCCGGCCCAGATACTACACTTTTCCTACAGTTTTTGCAATCCACAGACTAGGAGATTCCCTCATGCACCTACACAACCAGGGCCCTGGGTTTCAAGCACAAAATTGGGCAGCTGTTTGGGCAGACATCAAGCTAGCTGCAGGAGTTTTTTTGTTTGTTTGTTTTCCCCAGTTGTGCCTGGAACCTCAGCGAGGCAGAATCATTCACTCCCCTGGAAAGGGGGCTAAAGCCAGGGAGCCAAGTGGTCTCGCTCAGCAGGTCCCACTTTCCTGGAGCCCAGCGAGCAAACAACAACTGGCTTGAAATTCTCACTGCCAGCACAGCAGTCTGAAGTGGACGTGAGACAATCAAGCTTGGTGGGTGGGAGGGGCATCTGCCATTACTGAGGCTTGAGTAGGCGATTTTTCCCCTGACAGTGCTAAGGAGGCCAGGAAGTTCAAACTTGGCAGAATTCACCACAGTGCAGCAAAGTATCTGTGGCCAGTCTGCCTCTCTAGATTCTTCTCACTGGGCAAGGCATCTCTGAAAAAAAATGCAGCAGCCCCAGTCAGGGGCTTATAGATAAAACTCCCATCTCCCTGGGTCAGAGAACCTGGGGGAAGGGGCAGCTGTGGGTGCAGTTTGAGCAGACTTAAACATTCCTGCCTGCCGGTTCTGAAGAGAGCAGCAGATCTCCCAGCACAGTGTTCGAGCTCTGCTAAGGGACAGACTGCCTCCTCAAGTGGGTCCCTGACCCCCATGCCTCCTGACTGGGAGACAGCTCTCAGTAGGGGTTGACAGACACCTCATAGAAGAGAGCTCTGGCTGGCATCAGGCCAGTGCCCCTCTGGGACAAAGCTTCCAGAAAAAGGAGGAGGCGGCAGTCTTTGCTCTTCTGCAGCCTACATGGGTGATATCCAAGCAAACAGGGTCTGGAGTGGACCTCAACTACAGCAGGCCTGCAGAAGAGGAGCCTGACTGTTAGAAGAAAAACTAACAAACAGAAAGCAATAACATCAACATCAACAAAAAGGACCCCCACATGAAAACCCCGTCCAAAGGTCATCAGCCTCAAAGATCAAAGGTAGATAAATCCACGAAGATGAGAAAAAAAACAATGCAAAAATGCTGAAAATTCCAAAAACCAGAATGCCTCTTCTCCAAATGATCACAACTGGTCTCTAGCAAACCTAGATGATGGATTGATAGGTGCAGCAAACCACCATGGCATATGTATACCTATGTAACAAACCTGCACATTCTACACATTTATCCCAGAACTTAAAAGTAAAAATATAATAAATAAAATTAAATTAAATTTAAAAAGATACTTCCATATGCATGTTTATAGCAGCACAATTCACAATTGCAAAAATGTGGAACCAACCCAAGTGCCCATCAATCAACGAGTGGATAAAGAACCTGTGGTATTATATGTATATGATGGAATACCACTCACTCACAGAAGGGAATGAATTAACGGCATTTGCAGTGACCTGGATGAGATTGGAGACAATTAGTCTAAGTGAAGTAGCTCAGGAATGGAAAACCAAGCATCATATGTTCTCACGCATTAGTAGGAGCTAAGCTATGAGGATGCAAAGGCATAGGAATGGCACAATGGACTTTGGGGACTCAGGGGAAAAGGGTGGGAAGTGGGTAACGGATAAAAGACTACAAATAGGATGCAGTCTATACTGCTCGGTGATTAGTGCACCAAAATCTCACTAAATCACCACTAAAGAACTACGCACATAACCAAACACCACCTGTTCCCCAATAACCTATGGAAATTAAAAAAAAAAAACTAAAAAAAAAAAGTTTAATTTCATTTACTGCCACCTATTTTGTTGTTGTCATTGTTGTTGAATAATTTACTAATACATATAAGTGCTCAAACATATTGCCATTAATTTTGTTTTACGAGGTCAGTTAACTTACAGGATACTTGAAAAAAATTAATTATATTTCTCTTACATTTACCAGTCTACCTTTCTGCATTCTTTCCTGTAGAAGCAGGTTCCCATCTGATACTGTTTCCCTCAGTAAAAAGAACATCCTTCAGCATTTCTTACAGTGTGGACCTGCTGGCAACACATTCATTCAGCTTTTACTAACCTGGAAATATTTTTATTTTGCTTCATTTTTTAAAATTAAGTTTTTAATTTGGTATAATTGTAAGTTCACATGTTACCGTAAGGAATAACACCAAGAGATCCCATGTTTCCTGTCCCAGTTTACTCCAATGGCGATGTCTTGTAAAACTGTAACACAATATTACAACCAAGATATTGATAATGATACAATCAAAATACAGAAGAGCTCCATTATCACAGGGATCCCTATGATAGGGGAAGCCACACCCACCTCCTACCTCTCCCCCATTGTTGATTCCTGAAAACCATTAATCTGCTCTCCATTTTTATCATTTTACCATTTCAAGAATGTTATATAAATGGAATTGCATAGAATGTAAACTTTTTTTGTTTCAACATACCTGGAGATTTATACAAGTTGTTGCATGTTCCTTTTATTGTTGAGTAGTATTCCACTGTATTTATGTACCACAGTTTAACTCATTGAAGGACTTCTGAATTGTTTTTAGTTTGGGGCTATTACAAGTAAAACCACTGTGAAAATTTGTGTCCACATTTTGTGTATTTGTAAGTTTTTATTTCTCTGGAATAACTATCCAAGAGTGCAACTGCAGTTATGTGGGAGTTGTATGATTTGTTTTTAAGGAAACTTCCACAGGATTTTTCAAAGAGGCTGTATCATTTTACATTCCTACCAGAAATGCATGAGTGATCTAGTTTCTACTCATCCTTGTTGACTTTTAATATTGTCACTATTTTTATATTTTGCCATTCTGATAAGTATGTAGTGATATCTCAGTACAGTTTTAGTTTATTTTGCCATCTGTATATCATCTGATTCTTTCCTCTGTCATCTTCATTACCCTATTGAACCTGTCTAGTGAGTTTTGCTGTTGTTGTTTTTGTGTCTTTCAGTTGTATAATTTATAATTGCTTATTTCACACACACAAATGTGCGAAATGTGTGAAAGTGTTTCTTAAATATTACAAGATACAATATCAACTAAAAATACATTATATTAAAATTGAAAGCTTCTTGGCATATATTTTAATGCAATTTAGGTGTGTGGGTTGATGTTGTCAAACAAGGGGAAAAACGAAATAAAGTTCCAAAAATTTTTTAAAAAGTGCCTAAACATAAGCTGCACAGTTAATAGAAACCTATTCCTTTGCTTACAAAAAGTAAGAGAAAAAACTTTGAAAGTATTTTGATGAATATAAAACTTTGGCAAGACATACGAATGTGCTTCCTGAATTTGAAAGTAAATGAAAAAGTAACAACATTAAAAATGTACAACTGGCCAGGAGCAGTGGCTCATGCTTGTAATCCCAGCACTTTGGGAGGCCAAGGTGGGCAGATCGCCTGAGGTCAGGAGTTCGAGACCAGCCTGGCCAACATGGAAAAACCCTGTCTCTACTAAAAATACAGAAAAATTAGCCAGGTATGGTGGCACACGCATGTGATTCCAGCTACTTGGGAGGCTGAGGCAGAAGAATCCCTTGAACCAAGGAGGTGGAGGTCGCAGTGAGCTGAGATGGTGCCACTGCACTCCAGCCTGGGTGACAGAGTGAGACTCCATCTCAAATAAATATATAAATAAATAAAATAAAATAAAATAAAAATGTACAACAAACTAATGAAAATACCATGATGGGAAAAGTGCACATCAAATAGAAATTGAGGTGATTGCAGGTACCCATTTGATTATTTTTTATAACATGTATTTATTTGCTAATTTTTTTGTTCAAAAGAATTTGTAATTGCTTATTGAAGAGTTTTCTTTTTCTGCTTTTTCCCTGCTGGAGCCAGGGAGGCTGGACGGCCTGGTGCCAAGAGGTGTTCCCTACAGCCCAACACACTGGCTGTGGCAGACTGTGGCCAGAATGCCCCTTCAGGCCTGACCCTGACTCATCCCTCTTCAATGGGCAGGGCCTCCCTGCAGGAACTTCAACAACTCCAGTCAAAGGTTCAGGGGACAGAATGCTAATCTCCCTGGGCCTGAGTCCCTATGGGGAGGGGTGGCTGCAGTCTCTGCAGACCAGCAGACTTAGCCTTTCCTCCTGTTAGTTCTGACGAATCTGGGCAGCCCACACTAGTGGGTTACCCCACAGTGAAGCACACTCCCTCCACCAAGGGACAGTCAAAGTGCTTTGTTAAATAGTTCCTGTTCCCCATGCCACCCAACTGAGACCCTCCAACAGGAATTGTCAGACACCCTTTGCAGGACCAAATCTACTGGCATCAGTTTGGTGCCCCTCAAAATCAGAGACCCCAGGAGGAAAAGCAGACACCCATCTTTGCTGTTCTCCAGCCTCCTTGAGTGACATCTTCAGGCAGGAGAGTGAACCAGATGAAAAAGGCCTGAAGTGAACCCTCAGCAAACCCCAGCAGCCCTACAGAAGAGGGACCTGACAATTGAAAGAAAAGCAAACATTGTTCAATTCCCACCTATGAGTGAGAACATGCGGTGTTTGGTTTCACACACCGGGGCCTGTTGTGGGGTGGGGGGAGGGGGGAAGGATAGCATTAGGAGATATACCTAATGTAAATGACGAGTTAATGGGTGCAGCACACCAACATGGCACATGTATACATATGTAACAAACCTGCACGTTGTGAACATGTACCCTAGAACTTAAAGTATAATTAAAAAAAAGAAAAAAAGAAAAGCAAGCAAACAGAAAGCAAAAATAACAGCATTAACAACAAAAAAATCCCCATAAAAACCCCATCCAAGGATCAACGGCCTCAAAGATCAAAACTAGACAACACATGAAGATGAAAAAGAGTCAATGAAAAACTGCTGAAAACCCAAAAGGCCGGAGTATCTCTTCTCCTCCAAATGATTGCCAGGACAAATCTACAGAAATAATTTCAATTTTTTTCAGTATTTAGTAGTAAAAGATATTAATGCATTAATGGCAATACATTTCTGGTTTAAGATAAGTTAAGGATGTTTTCTAGTTGTGCATGAATGCTGGCAACTTAGCAATTTTTGACAACTGTTTAAATATTAATGTTAACATTAGGTTTGAAAAAGTAAAGATGGTAAACTGGGTATTTGTCATTTGCTTTAAAAAAAAAGAAAAAAAACACTCTCAAACTATGCATTGATGGAACATATCTCAAAATAATAAGAGCTATTTATGACAAACCCATAGCCAATATAATATTGAGTGAACAAAAGCTGGAAACATTCCCTTTGAAAACCAGCACAAGACAAGGGTGCCCTCTTTCACCACTCCTATTTAACATATATTGGAAATTCTGGCCAGGGCAATCAGGCAAGAGGAAGAAATAAAGGGTATTCAAATAGGAAGAGAGGAAGTCAAATTGTCTCTGTTTGCAGATGACATGATTGTATATTTAGAAAACCCCATCATCTCAGCCCAAAAACTCCTTAAGCTGATAAGCAATTTCAACAGTCTCAGGATACAAAGTCAATGTGCAAAAATCACAAACACTCCTTTACACCAACAATAGACAAGCAGAGAGCCAAATCATGAATGAACTCCCATTCAAAATTGCTACAAAGAAATAAAATACCTAAGAATACAGCTAAGAAGAGATGTGAAGGACCTCTTCAAGGAGAACTACAAACCATTGCCCAAGGAAATAAGAGAGGACACAAACAAATGAAAAAACATTTCATCCTCCTGGATAGGAAGAATATCATGAAAATGGCCATACTGCCCAAAGTAATTTATAGATTTAATGCTATTCCCATCAAACTACCATTGACTTTCTTTACAGAATTAGAAAAAAACTACTTTAAATTTCATATGGAATCAAAGAAGACCCCGTATAACCAAGACAATCCCCCCAAAAAAGAACAAAGTTGGAGTATCATGCTACCTAACTTCAAACTATACTACAAGGCTACAGTAACCAAAACAGCATGGTACTGGTACCAAAACAGATATACAGACTGATAGAACAGAACAGAGACCTCCGAAATAACACCACTCATCTACAACCATCTGATCTGTGACAAACCTGACAAAAACAAGCAATGGGGAAAGGATCTCCTATTCAGTAAATGGTGCTCAGAAAACTTGTTAGCCATATGCAGAAAACTGAAACTGGACTCCTTCCTTACACCTTATACAAAAATTAACTCAAGATGGATTAAAGACTTAAATGTAAAACCCAAAACCATAAAAACCCTAGAAGAAAACCTAGGCAGTATCATTCACGACAAAGGCATGGGCAAAGACTTCATGACAAAAATGCCAAAAGCAGTGGCAACAAAAGCCAAAATTGAGAAATGGGATCTAATTAAACTAAAGAGCTTCTACACAGCAAAGCAAACTGTCATCAGAGTGAAAAGACAATCTACAGAATGGGAGAAAAATTTTACAATCTACCCATCTGACAAAAGTCTAATATCCATAATCTACAAGGAACTTAAACAAATTTACAAGAAAAAACAAACAACCCCATCAAAAAGTGGGCGAAACAAATTAACGGACGCTTCTCAAAAGAAGACATTTATGCAGCCAACAAACATATGAATAAAAGCTCAATATCGCTGATCATTAGAAAAATGCAAATCAAAACCACAATGAGATACCATCTCATGCCAGTCAGAATGGCGATTATTAAAATGTCAAGAAACTATAGATGCTGGTGCAATTGTAGATAGATAGGAACACTTTTACACTGTTGGTGGGAATGTAAATTAGTTCAACAATTGTGGAAGACAGTATGGTGATTCCTCAAGGATCCAGAACCAGGAATACCATTTGACCCGGCAATGCCATTACTGGGTATATACCCTAAGAAATATAAATCATTCTACTATAAACACACATGCACACGTATGTTTATTGCAGCATTATTTACAACAGTAAAGTCATGGAACCAGCCCAATGCCCATCAATAATAGACTGGATAAAGAAAATGTGGTACATATACCATTGTGGAATACTATGCAGCCATAAAAAGAGATGAAATCATGTCCTTTGCAAGGACATGGATGAAGCTGGAAGCCACCATCCTCAGCAAACTAACACCGGAAGAGAAAACCAAACACCACATGTTCTCCTCATAAGTGGGAGTGGAACAATGAGAACATATGGACACAGGGAGGGGAACAACACACACCAGGGCCTGTTGGCCAGTGGGATGCAAGGGGAGGGACCTTAGAGGACGGATCAATAGGTGCAGCAAACCAACATGGCACATGTATGCCTATGTCACCCTGCACGTTCGGCACATATCCCAGAATTTAAAGTAAAAAGAAAAAAAAAAACTTTAGTAAGTTTATCCAAGGAGATGAAAGAGCTATATACTGAAAACTATAAAACACCAATGAAAGAAATTTAATCTAACACAAGTAAATGGAAAGATATCATGTGTTCTTGGAGTGAGAGAAATATAAAATTTCCGTGCAACCTAAAGTGATCTACAGATTTAATGCAATCCCTGTTAAAATTCTAATTTTGTTTTATATAAGAATAGAAAAAGCATTCCTCAAATTCATATGGAATCAGAAAAACCCTGAACAGCCAAAGCAATCTCGAGCAAACAGAACAAAGCTGGAAATGTCACACTCCTTAATTTCATGCTCTGTTATAAAGCTTTGTAATCAAAACAGCATAGTACTAGTGTATAAACGACACATTGACCAACAGGACTGAATAGAAAGCCTAGAAATAAACCCACACATTTAAGGCAGTCGATTTTTGACAAAGGTGCTAAGAATACACAATGACAAAAGAACAACAATCTCTTCAATAAATGGTGTTGGCAAAACTGAATATGTACATGCAGAAAAAATAAAGTTGGATCTTTGTTTTACATCATACTGAAAAATCAACTCAAATTAGATTAAAGAATAAAATGCAAGACCTGAAATTATAAAACTACTAGAAGAAAACATAGGGGAAAATTCCATGTCATTGATCTGGGCAATAATTTTTTTGCATATGACTCCAAACCCACAGGTAACTAAAGGAAAAATAAATAAATGGGATTGCAACAAACTAAAAAGGTTTTGTACAACAAAGAAAACAGTTAACAAAGTGAAGAGATAACCCACAGATTGGGAGAAAATATTTGCATAATGTACTCTAATAAGGGGCTAATGTCCAAAATATATAAAGGAGTTCCATGATTAATTAGCAAGAAAACAAATAACTAAATTCAAAAATAGGCAAAGAACCTAAATGAACATTTCTGAAAAGATGACATATGAAGGACCACAGGTACGTGAGAAAAAAATGCTCAATCTCTAATCGTCCGAGAAATGCAAATTCAAAACACAATGAGAGGTTACCTCACACTTGGTAGAATGGTTACTATCAAAAACTCAGTAGATAAGAAGTGTTGGGAAAGAAGTGGAGAAAAGGAAACTCAACTACATTGTTAGTGGAAATGTACATTAGTACAGCCATTATGAGAAACAGTATAGAGATTCCTCAAAAAGCTAAAAATACAATTACCCTATGATCCAGCAGTTCTACATCTGGATATATATCCAAAGGAGTTGAAATGTATATATCAAAAAGAGTTGAAATTGGTATACTGAAGAGATATCTGAACCCCACGTTCATTGCAACATTAATCACAATAGCCAAGATATGGAATCAGCTTAAGTGCCCATCAACAGATGAATGGATAAAGAAAATATGGTATATATACAGAAAGAAATACTGTACACCAGGAGGAGCCAAGATGGCCGAATAGGAACAGCACCGGTCTACAGCTCCCAGCGTGAGTGATGCAGAAGACGGGTGATTTCTGCATTTCCATCTGAGCTTTGAAGAGAGCAGTGGTTCTCCCAGCATGCAGCTGGAGATCTGAGAATGGGCAGACTGCCTCCTCAAATGGGTCCCTGACCCCTGACCTCCGAGCAGCCTAACTGGGAGGCACCCCACAGCAGGGGCAGACTGACACCTCACACAGCCGGGTACTCCAACAGACCAGCAGCTGAGAGTCCTGTCTGTTAGAAGGAAAACTAACAAATAGAAAGGACATCCACACCAAAAACCCATCTGTACATCACCATCATCAAAGACCAAAAGTAAATAAAACCACAAAGATGGGGAAAAAACAGAGCAGAAAAACTGGAAACTCTAAAAAGCAGAGCACCTCTCCTCCTCCAAAGGAACGCAGTTCCTCAGCAGCAACGGAACAAAGCTGGACAGAGAATGACGTTGACGAGCTGAGAGAAGAAGTCTTCAGATGATCAAATTACCCCGAGCTAAGGGAGGACATTCAAACCAAAGGCAAAGAAGTTGAAAACTTTGCAAAAAATTTAGAAGAATGTATAACTAGAATAACCAATACAGAGAAGTGTTTAAAGGAGCTGATGGAGCTGAAAACCAAGGCTCGAGAACTACGTGAAGAATGCAGAAGTCTCAGGAGCCAATGTGATCAACTGGAAGAAAGGGTATCAGTGATGGAAGATGAGATGAATGAAATGAAGTGAGAAGGGAAGTTTAGAGAAAAAAGAATAAAAAGAAATGAGCAAAGCCTCCAAGAAATATGGGACTATGTGAAAAGACCAAATCTACGTCTGATTGGTGTACCTGAAAGTGACGGGAGAAAGGAACCAAGTTGGAAAACACTCTGCAGGATATTATCCAGGAGAACTTCCCCAATCTAGCAAGGCAGGCCAACATTCAGATTCAGGAAATACAGAGAACACCACAAAGATACTCCTCGAGAAAAGCAACTCCAAGACACATAATTGTCAGATTCACCAAAGTTGAAATGAAGGAAAAAATATTAAGGGCAGCCAGAGAGAAAGGTCGGGTTACCCTCAAAGGGAAGCCCATCAGACTAACAGCAGATCTCTCAGCAGAAACTCTACAAGCCAGGAGAGAGTGCGGGCCAATATTCGACATTCTTAAAGAAAAGAATTTTCAACCCAGAAATTCATATCCAGCCAAACTAAGCTTCATAAGTGAAGGAGAAATAAAATACTTTACAGAGAAGCAAATGCTGAGAGATTTTGTCACCACCAGGCCTGCCCTAAAAGAGCTCCTGAAGGAAGCGCTAAACATGGAAAGGAACAACTGGCACCAGCCGCTGCAAAATCATGCCAAAATGTAAAGACCATCGAGACTAGGAAGAAACTGCATCAACTAATGAGCAAAATAACCAGCTAACTTCATAATGACAGGATCAAATTCACACATAACAATATTAACTTTAAATGTAAATGGACTAAATTCTCCAATTAAAAGACACAGACTGGCAAACTGGATAGAGTCAAGACCCATCAGTGTGCTGTATTCAGGAAACCCATCTCACGTGCAGAGACACACATAGGCTCAAAATAAAAGGATGGAGGAAGATCTACCAAGCAAATGGAAAACAAAAAAAAGGCAGGGGTTGCAATCCGAGTCTCCGATAAAACAGACTTTAAACCAACAAAGATCAAAAGAGACAAAGAAGGCCATTACATAATGGTAAAGGGATCAATTCAACAAGAAGAGCTAACTATCCTAAATATATATGCACCCAATACAGGAGCACCCAGATTCATAAAGCAAGTCCTGAGTGACCTACAAAGAGACTTAGACTCCCACACAATAATAATGGGAGACTTTAACACCCCATTGTTAACATTAGACAGATCAACGAGACAGAAAGTCAACAAGGATACCCAGGAATTGAACTCAGCTCTGCACCAAGTGGACCTAATAGACATCTACAGAACTCTCCACCCCAAATCAACAGAATATACATTTTTTTAAACACCACACCACACCTATTCCAAAATTGACCACATACTTGGAAGTAAAGCTCTCCTCAGCAAATGTAAAAGAACAGAAATTATAACAAACTATCTCTCAGACCACAGTGCAATCAAACTAGAACTCAGGATTAAGAATCTCACTCAAAACTGCTCAACTACATGGAAACTGAACAACCTGCTCCTGAATGACTACTGGGTACATAATGAAATGAAGGCAGAAATAAAGATGTTCTTTGAAACCAATAAGAACAAAGACACAACATACCAGAATCTCTGGGACACATTCAAAGCAGTGTGTAGAGGGAAATTGATAGAACTAAATGCCCACAAGAGAAAGCAGGAAAGATCTAAAATCGACACACTGACATCACAATTAAAAGAACTAGAAAAGCAAGAGCAAACACATTCAAAAGCTAGCAGAAGGCAAGAAGCAACTAAGATCAGAGCAGAACTGAAGGACATAGAAACAGACAAAACCATTCAAAAAATCAATGAATCCAGGAGCTGGTTTTTTGAAAAGATCAACAAAATTGACAGACCACTAGCAAGACTAATAAAGAAGAAAAAAGAGAAGAATCAAATAGACACAATAAAAAATGATAAAGGGGATATCACCACTGATCCCACAGAAATACAAACTACCATCAGAGAATACTAGAAACACCTCTACACAAATAAACTAGAAAATCTAGAAGAAATGGATAAATTCCTTGACACATACACTTTACCAAGACTAAACCAGGAAGAAGTTGAATCTCTGAATAGACCAATAATGGGATCTGAAATTGTGGCAATAATCAATAGCTTACCAACCAAAAAGAGTCCAGGACCAGATGGATTCACAGCCGAATTCTACCAGAGGTACAAGGAGGAACTGGTACCATTCCTTCTGAAACTATTCCAATCAATAGAAAAAGAGGGAGTCTTCCATTTTATGAGGCCAGCATCATCCTGATACCAAAGCCTGGCAGAGACACAACAAAAAAAGAGAATTTTAGACCAATATCCTTGATGAACACTGATGCAAAAATCCTCAATAAAATACTGGCAAACCGAATCCAGCAGCACATCAAAAAGCTTATCCACCATGATCAAGTGGGCTTCATCCCTGGGATGCAAGGCTTGTTCAATATATGCAAATCAATAAATGTAATCCAGCATATAAACAGAACCAAAGACAAAAACCACATGATTATCTCAATAAATGCAGAAAAGGCCTTTGACAAAATTCAACAACCCTTCATGCTAAAAACTCTCAATAAATTAGGTATTGATGGGACGTATTTCAAAATAATAAGAGCTATTTATGACAAACCCACAGCCAATATCATACTGAATGGACAAAAACTGGAAGCATTCCCTTTGAAAACTGGCACAAGACAGGGATGCCCTCTCTCACCACTCCTATTCAGCATAGTGTTGGAAGTTCTGGCCAGGGCAATCAGGCAGGAGAAGGAAATAAAGGGTATTCAGTTAGGAAAAGAGGAAGTCAAATTGTCCCTGTTTGCAGACGACATGATTGTATATCTAGAAAACCCCATTGTCTCAGCCCAAAATCTCCTTAAGCTGATAAGCAACTTCAGCAAAGTCTCAGGATACAAAATCAATGCACAAAAATCACAAGCATTCTTATACACCAACAACAGACAAACAGAGAGCCAAATCATGAGTGAACACCCATTCACAATTGCTTCAAAGAGAATAAAATACCTAGGAATCCAACTTACAAGGGATGTGAAGGACCTTTTCAAGGAGAACTACAAACCACTGCTCAATGAAATAAAAGAGGATACAAACAAATGGAAGAACATTCCATGCTCATGGGTAGGAAGAATCAATATCGTGAAAATGGCCATACTGCCCAAGGTAATTTACAGATTCAATGCCATCCCCATCAAGCTACCAATGACTTTCTTCACAGAATTGGAAAAAACTACTTCAAAGTTCATATGGAACCAAAAAAGAGACCGCATCACCAAGTCAATCCTAAGCCAAAAGAACAAAGCTGGAGGCATCACGCTACCTGACTTCAAACTATACTACAAGGCTACAGTAACCAAAACAGCATGGTACTGCTACCAAAACAGAGATATAGATCAATGGAACAGAACAGAGCCCTCAGAAATAACGCCGCTTATCTACAACTATCTGTTCTTTGACAAACCTGAGAAAAACAAGCAATGGGGAAAGGATTCCCTATTTAATAAATGGTGCTGGGAAAACTGGCTAGCCATGTGTAGAAAGCTGAAACTGGATCCCTTCTTTACACCTTATACAAAAATCAATTCAAGACAGATTAAAGACTTAAACGTTAGACATAAAACCATAAAAACCCTAGAAGAAAACCTAGGCATTACCATTCAGGACATAGGCATGGGCAAGGACTTCATGTCTAAAACACCAAAAGCAATGGCAACAAAAGACAAAATTGACAAATGGGATCTAATTAAACTAAAGAGCTTCTGCACAGCAAAATAAACTACCATCAGAGTGAACAGGCAACCTACAAAATGGGAGAAAATTTTCACAACCTGCTCATCTGACAAAGGGATAATATCCAGAATCTACAATGAACTCAAACAAATTTACAAGAAAAAAACAAACAACCCCGTCAAAAAGTGGGCGAAGGACATGAACAGACACTTCTCAAAAGAAGACATTTATGCAGCCAAAAAACACATGAGAAAATGCTCACCATCACTGGCCATCAGAGAAATTCAAGTCAAAACCACAATGAGATACCATCTCACACCAGTTAGAATGGCAATCATTAAAAAGTCAGGAAACAACAGGTGCTGGAGAGGATGTGGAGAAATGGGAACACTTTTACACTGTTGGTGGGACTATAAACTAGTTCAACCATTGTGGAAGTCAGTGTGGCGATTACTCAGGGATCGAGAACTAGAAATACCATTTGACCCAGCCATTCCATTACTGGGTATATATCCAAAGGACTATAAATCATGCTGCTATAAAGACACATGCACACGTATGTTTATTGCAGCACTATTCACAATAGCAAAGACTTGGAACCAACCCAAATGTCCAACAATGATAGACTGGATTAAGAAAATGTGGCACATATACACCATGGAATACTATGCAGCCATAAAAAATGATGAGTTCATGTCCTTTGTAGGGACATGGATGAAATTGGAAATCATCATTCTCAGTAAACTATCGCAAGAACAAAAAACCAAACACCGCATATTCTCACTCATAGGTGGGAATTGAACAATGAGAACACATGGACACAGGAAGGGGAACATCACACTCTGGGGACTGTTGTGGGGTGGGGGGAGGGGGGAGGGATAGCATTGGGAGATATACCTAATGCTAGGTGATGAGTTAGTGGGTGCAGCGCACCAGCCTGGCACATGTATACATATGTAACTAACCTGCACATCGTGCACATGTACCCTAAAACTTAAAGTATAATAATAATAATAATAATAGTAATAAAAAGAAAACTAAGAAACAAAAAAAAATAAAAAATAAAAATACGTACAAAAAAAGAAATACTATACGGCCTTTAAAAAGAAGGAACTTCTGTCATTCATGACAACATAGAAACATGTGGAAGACATTTTGCTAACTAAAAGAAGCCAGGCACAGAAGGAAAAATACTGCATGATCTCATTTATATTTGGAATCTAAAAAAGTTGAGCTCATGGAAGCAGCAAGAATAATGGTGGTTACCAGATGCTGAAGGTACAGGGGGGTAATGAAGAAAAGGGAGACATTGGTCAGAGGGTACAAAGTTTTAGTTAGACAGAAGGAATAAATTTTAGTAATCTATTCCATAGCATAGTGATGATAACTAATAATAATATATTGTATATTTTGAAATTGCTAAAAAAATAAATTTTAAATATTTTATCACAAAAAATAAGTAGGTGAGGTGATGGCTATGTTAATGACTTTGATTTAATCCTTCTACAATGTGTGCATATATCAATATATCACATTTTACCCCATAAATGCATACAATTATTTGTCAGTAAAACTTTTAAAATAACAAAATAAAAAATAATAAAATGTGAATAGACTCAGAAGGCTATCAATAAGCCAAACTTTTGTTCACTGAACATCCAGAAGGAAAGAAAAAAAGATATCAGTGCATGAGCAGCTAAAACTCTGAGAGAAACATATTTTCCTTCTCAGACAAATCAGGTAAAAGGATTTCTGGAGCTGAGAAAATACGGGAAATTTCAGAGAGGACAAAGTTGGAGAAGAGGATAGCTTAATTTTGTATATGAGTTGACACAAGTACAGGGTTCACCTATTAATTACACAAGTATAGTACAAAGCCAAGATAGCGTGGCAAAGGATTTGGGAACTGAACTATGATTTGTACCACTATCTAAGTCCCACATCCATGACTGAGTGACTCATGAGCAGAGTGGACCCTAAGCAGCATAACAAAAGTTTTGAAACTGAACCTATGTGGAACAATAATCCAAAGAAAGCAGAAGACACAAAGAAATTTGGGGCATGATGGACAAGTTTATTATCTTAATGGTCATTTCATAAATACCACACATATGTCAAAACACATGTACCTTTAAACATGTGCCCTTTAGGGTATGTATCAATTATACCTCAATAAAGCTGAAAAAAAAGAGCAAATGCTTTCAATTCACCAGCCACAAAATATTAGAAAATGAATGTAGATAAATAAGACCATATTCTATAACACCATAAACTATTAAATACCTAAGAAAAAAATCTAACAAGAGTTTTGTCAGACATTATTGCTAAAATTGGTGAAGTTGTTCTGTGAAAAGTAAAGGCAGGCTGGGCGCGGTGGCTCACGCCTGTAATCCCAGCACTTTGGGAGGCCAAGGCGGGCAGATCATGAAGTCAGGAGATCAAGACCATCCTGGCTAACATGGTAAAACCCCGTCTCTACTAAAAAAAATACAAAAAATTAGCCGGGTGTGGTGGCGGGCACCTGTAGTCCCAGCTACTCGGGAGGCTGAGGCAGGAGAATGGCGTGAACCTGGAAGGCAGAGCTTGCAGTGAGCAGAGATTGCGCCACTGCACTCCAGCCCGGGCAACAGAGCGAGACCCCGTCTCAAAAAAAAAAAAAAAAAAAAGTAAAGGCAACCTAAATAAATGGACAGATAATTTTTGTTCATGGATTGGAAGATTCAGCATGGTTAAGGTGTTTGTTCTCTTCTAATACATGTAGAATCTAGAAATACAGCTTCCATACAATTTCAATATAAAATCCAGTCTGTGTGTATGTATGCAAAATACAAGGTAATTTACACACGCAAAAAACTTAGAAAATATATGTATATTATATGTATGCAAATATATATATAATTAATAAATGGTAGCCAAAAGCTTAACAGACATTATATAGAAGAGGACATCCAAATGACCAAAAAGTTATAGGTGCCATTAATCATAAGAGAATTCAGATTTAAGCTACAATTATATACCAATGTATAATATGGCCCAAAATATGTGAAAGTTAAAAAAAAAAAAAGATTGACAATAGAAGTGTTGACAAGGAAGCAGGCAATGTTACTGAAACAGCCATTGCTTGCTGCACAGAAAGCAAATCATTGAGACAAGTGTTGCCAGAGAAGAAGGGTTTATTTGGGTGCCGCAGCTGAGGAGATGGGAAGTCAGTCTCAAATTCATCTCCTCAATTGACTAAAATTAGAGGTTTATGTAGCAGGAAAAAAAAATGTAACTGTATGTGGGAAAATAGGAATTAGGGAGGGGTAAGGAAGAGGAGTTGGTCAACAGGAAGCAGGTGGTTGGTTAGGCAACTATGATGGGTTAGGCGTCTGGCTCTTATAGTCCAGATGTGGTGATCTGGTAAGTTTCAGTTCCTTGATACTTTCTGGGAGGTCTGATGGTTGGTTTCTTAGGAAGGAAACTCAGATTAGACAAATGTAGGTTTCTCAAGTTTTAAGACTGAGAGGGTCAATTTCTATGTTTATTTAAAAGAAACAATAATCATCAGTTCTGTGGGACAATTTGGCTGGTTTCTGCAACAGAGAGTCATATACAACCACTGGTAAAATTATACATTTTTCCTAGCACTTTGGAAAACTGTTTGGGATTACCTTCTAGATCTAAATACATGTCTCCACTATGACTTAGAAATTTATTTTTTCAATATACATGTAAGGGAAATGAGGATACATATCCACTAAAAGCGTACATGTACAAGAAAAATAAAAAGGTTTAGAGAAGTTTTATTCATAATATTAAAAAATAGGTAATAACTACAGTGGCCATCACGAGTAGAACAATAGAAGCAAATTGTTGTATATTCATATAATGGAATTCTACTGGTAATAAAAAGTATCACACATAGGCATGAGCAAAGACTTCATGATGAAGATGTCAAAAGCAATTGTGACAAAACCAAAAATTGACACAAAAAATTGACAAACCTGATTAAACTAAAGAGCTTCTGCGCAGCAAAAGAAACTATTATCAGAGTGAACAGATAACCTACGGA